>NC_047110.1:115970718-116177828 GCF_902500255.1 Thalassophryne amazonica | reverse complement strand
ACAGCTTTAGTGAGTACCAGACACTTCAAAGAGTAACAGACAGCTTTAAAAAGTAACAGACAGCGCTTTAAAGTACCAGACAGCTTCAAAGAACCAGACAGCTTCAAAAGTACCATACAGCTTCAAAGGTACCATACGCTTCAAAGTACCAGACAGCTTCAAAAGGGTACCATACAGCTTCAAAGATACCAGACAGCTTTAGAGGTATGTAACAGACAGCTTCAAAGTGTAGCAGACACTTTTAGAGACGTAACAGACAGCTTTAAAGAGTAACAGCTTTTAAAGAGTGACAGACAGCTTTAGAGAGTACCAGACAGCTTTAAAGAGTAACAGACAGCTTTAGAGAGTAACAGACAAATCTGCAGCTTTAGAGAGTAACAGACAGTCAACAAACAGCTTCAGAGGGTACCAGACAGCTTCAAAGAGTAACAGACAAATCTGCAGCTTTAAAGAGTAACAGACAGATGGGTGAGTAACAGACAGCTTTAGAGAGTACCAGACAGCTTCAAAGAGTAACAGACAAATCTGCAGCTTTAGAAAGCAACAGACAACAAACAGCTTCAAAGAGTACCAGACAGCTTCAAAGAGTACCAGACAGCTTTAGAGAGTACCAGACAACTTCAAAGAGTAACAGACAGCTTTAAAAAGTAACAGACAGCTTTAAAAAGTACCAGACAGCTTCAAAGAGTACCAGACAGCTTCAAAGAGTACCATACAGCTTCAAAGAGTACCATACAGCTTCAAAGAGTACCAGACAGCTTCAAAGGGTACCATACAGCTTCAAAGAGTAACAGACAGCTTTAGAGAGTACCAGACAGCTTTAGAGAGTACCAGACAGCTTCAAAGCGTAACAGACAGCTTTAGAGAGTACCAGACAGCTTTAGAGAGTACCAGACAGCTTCAAAGAGTACCAGACAGCTTCAAAGAGTAACAGACAAATCTGCAGCTTTAGAAAGCAACAGACAACAAACGGCTTCAGAGGGTACCAGACAGCTTCAAAGAGTAACAGACAGCTTTAAAAAGTAACAGACAAATCTGTAGCTTTAGAAAGCAACAGACAACAAACAGCTTCAAAGAGTACCAGACAGCTTCAAAGAGTACCAGACAGCTTTAGAGAGTACCAGACAGCTTCAAAGAGTAACAGACAGCTTTAAAAAGTAACAGACAGCTTCAAAGAGTACCAGACAGCTTCAAACAGTACCATACAGCTTCAAAGAGTACCAGACAGCTTCAAAGAGTACCAGACAGCTTTAGAGAGTACCAGACAGCTTTAGAGAGTACCAGACAACTTCAAAGAGTAACAGACAGCTTTAGAGGGTACCAGACAGCTTTAGAGAGTACCAGACTGCTTCAAAGAGTACCAGACAGCTTCAAAGAGTAACAGACAGCTTTATAAAGTAACAGACAAATCTTCAGCTTTAGAAAGCAACAGACAGCAAACGGCTTCAGACAGCTTTAGAGAGTACCAGACAGCTTTAGAGAGTAACAGACAGCTTTAGAGAGTACCAGACCGCTTCAAAGAGTAACAGACCGCTTCAAAGAGTAACAGACAGCTTTAGAGAGTAACAGACAAATCTGCAGCTTTAGAGAGTAACAGACAGACAACAAACGGCTTCAGAGGGTACCAGACAGCTTCACAGAATAACAGACAAATCTGCAGCTTTAAAGAGTAACAGACGGGTGAGTAACAGACAGCTTTAGAGAGTAACAGACAGCTTTAGAGAGTAACAGACAGACAACAAACGGCTTCAGAGGGTACCAGACAGCTTCAAAGAGTAACACACAAATCTGCAGCTTTAAAGAGTAACAGACAGCTTTAGAGAGTAACAGACAGCTTCAAAGAGTAAGAGACAGCTTTAGAGTGTAACAGACAGCTTCAAAGTGTAACAGACACTTTTAGAGAGTAACAGACAGCTTTAAAGAGTAACAGCTTTAAAGAGTGACAGACAGCTTTAGAGAGTACCAGACAGCTTTAAAGTGTAACAGACAGCTTTAGAGAGTAACAGACAAATCTGCAGCTTTAGAGAGTAACAGACAGTCAACAAACAGCTTCAGAGGGTACCAGACAGCTTCAAAGAGTAACAGACAAATCTGCAGCTTTAAAGAGTAACAGACAGATGGGTGAGTAACAGACAGCTTTAGAGAGTACCAGACAGCTTCAAAGAGTAACAGACAAATCTGCAGCTTTAGAAAGCAACAGACAACAAACAGCTTCAAAGAGTACCAGACAGCTTCAAAGAGTACCAGACAGCTTTAGAGAGTACCAGACAGCTTTAGAGAGTACCAGACAGCTTCAAAGCGTAACAGACAGCTTTAGAGAGTACCAGACAGCTTTAGAGAGTACCAGACAGCTTCAAAGAGTACCAGACAGCTTCAAAGAGTAACAGACAAATCTGCAGCTTTAGAAAGCAACAGACAACAAACGGCTTCAGAGGGTACCAGACAGCTTCAAAGAGTAACAGACAGCTTTAAAAAGTAACAGACAAATCTGCAGCTTTAGAAAGCAACAGACAACAAACGGCTTCAGAGGGTACCAGACAGCTTCAAAGAGTACCAGACAGCTTTAGAGAGTACCAGACAGCTTTAAAGAGTAACAGACAGCTTTAAAGAGTAACAGACAGCTTTAGAGAGTACCAGACAGCTTCAAAGAGTAACAGACATCTTTAGAGAGTAACAGACAGCTTTGAAGAGTAACAGACAGCTTTAGAGAGTACCAGACAGCTTCAAAGAGTACCAGACAGCTTTAGAGAGTACCAGACAGATTTAAAGAGTACCAGACAGCTTTAGAGAGTACCAGACAGCTTTAAAGAGTAACAGACAGCTTTAGAAAGTACCAGACAGCTTTAGAGAGTAACAGACAGCTTTAGAGAGTAACAGACAGCTTCAAAGAGTAACAGACAGCTTTAGAGAGTAACAGACAGCTTCAAAGAGTAACAGACAGCTTCAAAGAGTAACAGACAGCTTTAGAGAGTAACAGACAGCTTTAGAGTGTAACAGACAGCTTCAAAGAGTAACAGACAGCTTCAAAGAGTAACAGCTTTAGAGAGTATCAGACAGCTTCAAAGAGTAACAGACAGCTTTAAAAAGTAACAGACAGCTTCAAAGAGTACCAGACAGCTTCAAAGAGTACCAGACAGCTTCAAAGAGTACCAGACAGCTTTAGAGAGTACCAGACAGCTTCAAAGAGTACCAGACAGCTTCAAAGAGTACCAGACAGCTTTAGAGAGTACCAGACAGCTTCAAAGCGTAACAGACAGCTTTAGAGAGTACCAGACAGCTTCAAAGAGTACCAGACAGCTTCAAAGAGTAACAGACAAATCTGCAGCTTTAGAAAGCAACAGACAACAAACGGCTTCAGAGGGTACCAGACAGCTTCAAAGAGTAACAGACAGCTTTAGAGACTAACAGACAGCTTTAGAGAGTACCAGACAGCTTTAAAGAGTACCAGACAGCTTTAGAGAGTACCGGACAGCTTTAAAGAGTAACAGACAGCTTCAAAGAGTAACAGACAGCTTCAAAGAGTAACAGACAGCTTCAAAGAGTAACCAGACAGCTTTAAAGAGTACCAGACAGCTTTAAAGAGTACCCGACAGCTTTAGAGAGTACCAGACAGCTTCAAAGAGTAACAGACAACTTTAGAGAGTAACAGACAGCTTCAAAGAGTAACAGACAGCTTTAGAGAGTAACAGACATCTTTAGAGAGTAACAGACAGCTTTAAAGAGTAACAGATAGCTTCAAAGAGTAACAGACAGCTTTAGAGAGTACCACACAGCTTCAAAGAGTAACAGACAGCTTTAGAGACTAACAGACAGCTTTAGAGAGTACCAGACAGCTTTAAAGAGTACCAGACAGCTTCAAAGAGTACCAGACAGCTTTAGAGAGTACCAGACAGCTTTAAAGAGTACCAGACAGCTTTAGAGAGTACCAGACAGCTTTAAAGAGTAACAGACAGCTTTAGAAAGTAACAGACAGCTTTAGAGAGTAACAGACAGCTTTAGAGAGTAACAGACAGCTTCAAAGAGTAACAGACAGCTTTAGAGAGTAACAGACAGCTTTAGAGAGTAACAGACAGCTTTAGAGTGTAACAGACAGCTTCAAAGAGTAACAGACAGCTTCAAAGAGTAACAGACAGCTTCAAAGAGTAACAGACAGCTTTAAAAAGTACCAGACAGCTTCAAAGAGTACCAGACAGCTTCAAAGAGTACCAGACAGCTTTAGAGAGTACCAGACAGCTTCAAAGCGTAACAGACAGCTTTAGAGAGTACCAGACAGCTTCAAAGAGTACCAGACAGCTTCAAAGAGTAACAGACAAATCTGCAGCTTTAGAAAGCAACAGACAACAAACGGCTTCAGAGGGTACCAGACAGCTTCAAAGAGTAACAGACAGCTTTAGAGACTAACAGACAGCTTTAGAGAGTACCAGACAGCTTTAAAGAGTACCAGACAGCTTTAAAGAGTACCAGACAGCTTTAGAGAGTACCGGACAGCTTTAAAGAGTAACAGACAGCTTCAAAGAGTAACAAACAGCTTCAAAGAGTAACCAGACAGCTTTAAAGAGTACCCGACAGCTTTAGAGAGTACCAGACAGCTTCAAAGAGTAACAGACAACTTTAGAGAGTAACAGACAGCTTCAAAGAGTAACAGACAGCTTTAGAGAGTAACAGACAGCTTTAGAGAGTAACAGCTTTAAAGAGTAACAGATAGCTTCAAAGAGTAACAGACAGCTTTAGAGAGTACCACACAGCTTCAAAGAGTAACAGACAGCTTTAGAGAGTACCACACAGCTTCAAAGAGTAACAGACAAATCTGCAGCTTTAGAAAGCAACAGACAACAAACAGCTTCAAAGAGTACCAGACAGCTTCAAAGAGTACCAGACAGCTTCAAACAGTACCATACAGCTTCAAAGAGTACCAGACAGCTTTAGAGAGTACCAAACAGCTTCAAAGAGTAACAGACAGCTTTAGAGAGTACCACACAGCTTCAAAGAGTAACAGACAAATCTGCAGCTTTAGAAAGCAACAGACAACAAACAGCTTCAAAGAGTACCAGACAGCTTCAAACAGTACCAGACAGCTTTAGAGAGTACCAAACAGCTTTAGAGAGTACCAGACAACTTCAAAGAGTAACAGACAGCTTTAGAGAGTACCAGACAGCTTTAGAGGGTACCAGACAGCTTTAGAGAGTACCAGACAGCTTTAGAGAGTACCAGACTGCTTCAAAGAGTACCAGACAGCTTTAGAGAGTAACAGACAGCTTTAGAGGGTACCAGACAGCTTTAGAGGGTACCAGACAGCTTTAGAGAGTACCAGACAGCTTCAAAGAGTACCAGACAGCTTTAGAGAGTACCAGACAGCTTTAGAGAGTACCAGACAGCTTCAAAGAGTACCAGACAGCTTCAAAGAGTACCAGACAGCTTTAGAGAGTACCAGACAGCTTCAAAGAGTACCAGACAGCTTTAGAGAGTACCAGACAGCTTCAAAGAGTACCAGACAGCTTCAAAGAGTACCAGACAGCTTTAGAGAGTACCAGACAGCTTTAGAGAGTACCAGACAGCTTCAAAGAGTACCAGACAGCTTCAAAGAGTACCAGACAGCTTTAGAGAGTACCAGACAGCTTCAAAGAGTACCAGACAGCTTTAGAGAGTACCAGACAGCTTTAGAGAGTACCAGACAGCTTCAAAGAGTACCAGACAGCTTCAAAGAGTACCAGACAGCTTTAAAGAGTACCAGACAGCTTTAGAGAGTAACAGACAGCTTTAGAGAGTAACAGACAGCTTTAGAGAGTAACAGACAGACGTGTGAGTAACAGCTTTAGAGTAACAGGCAGAAATCTGCATCTTTAAAGAGTAACAGACTGTTAATGTCATCTTTAGAAATACTTATGTTATATATCATTGATTCTAATACATTTAATACCAGTGAGGCCAGTTACTTATAAGACGCAGAGCCGGTCCAAGGCATACGCCAACTACGCGGTCACTTAGGTCCTCCACGCCACCAGGGGGCCCCGAGAGCAGCGAGACGTCGTGATAAAAAAGTAAATATATACATGAAATTAAAATAATATTGAATAATTTAAACGAAATTGTATTACACCCGAAAAATATAAATTAATTTTGACAAAATACCAATACTAGGTTAATTGATGCCTCCTGTTGGCTGCTGCCACCGTTGGGCAAATTTAGATGCACCGCTTGTGTCAGGAGGTCGATGATTAATCATGAAGTGTAAATCATGTCTCAGAAAAGAAATGATCCCTCTGGAGCGGAGAAAAGAAAAAACAACAAGACAAAGGTAGGTTTGCATGTCCAATATTACAATGTTTGTTGTCGTTATTTGTGAAATGCTCCGTTCGTTTAGTGTAAAGCGCTTTAGGTGTCTTAAAGTCAGAGGCGATTGCTCTAAGACTGCAGTCCCCTAAAATGTCAAAAAATAAGTGATCAAATATATACTGTTGTGTGTACATGTCAGTGACTAAATATGCGCTATAACGCGCTCAACTTTTGTTCAGAATCAGCTTCTTATCACTGGGAACGACGCGGCTTTCCTCTCACTCAAACCCGCAGCTTCACAGCGCTTTAAACAGTGTGACAGACTTCAATAGTGACACAAAGCATGCAGCGAAACGAGACGAGTCATTGGATAAATGCTGGGCTTTGTCCCGCCCATCGGACGCTCAACGTGTCTGGGGGTCTATGGGGCAGTGGGCGGGCCTCGGCCGGCCCGGACGCTCAGCTTCTGCATGATGATTGGATGATCTGTCTGAGGCTGAATCCCTTTTTGATTGACAGCGAAATGAGCGAATCAGCGATCTTTTGGTGTAAACATCCGTGGGAGCGTTTTTTAATTTTCATTCTGTTCTGAGTTGAACCGGAGACTTTCTTAATCCTCTTAGCGGCATTTTCTTTGTTAAAAATGACTAGCGACAAATCGAGCTTCTATTTCTGGTGTTTTTTTGTAGCTGCTTGTGTTTGCAGACTGACTTCTATCTCAGTTTCTGTTCCTACCGAGCAGCGGGTGCTGCTGAGCTCCTTCACCGTCACAAAGCGCTCACAGGCGGACAAACTTCACACTAGACTATTTGAATGTTGTGGACCGGATTTTGGCGAAGCCATTTGATAGTCTTCCTTAAGAAGAAAAACTTAAACAGCAGGGCAGATCAACTCTCAGGTTAATTTGGTGCCAAAGGAGGGAAAAGTAGCTCAGCTCTCAATGGTTTTCAGGCCAAAGTTAAAGAAATAGCCCCCAGTACAATGTTTGTGCATTGCTCTGCACACACATTGCTGTTATGTTGTGGATTTCTGTGTTCACTTTGGAGATTATTTAAGTATTCTATTTATTATTTAAGTATTTAATTTTGATTACAACTTTATTTTTCTGTAAGATAATGTGAATGTCATTTGATTCTATTTTGTATTTGGATATTGAACATTTTGCACATCTGAAAGAAATTAAACTATTTAACGTGTTTCCTATAAATGCAGTCTCCTGCCTGCTGATGTTACTTTCAAATAGTTAAATTAATGAGCCATACTTATACATCACTCTGTATGTAGAAGTTAATTAAAACATATTTATGAGTTTGCTACCCCTTTAAGGTTAAAAACAAGAATGACACCTGCATGATGTAAGATAATTACAAATAATGCTAATGATTGTGGGTACGTTACACACATAACACTGTAGCCTATGGAATAATGAGGCATCTGGTGCTGAGGTGATGGTAGGGGGGCCCCCAAATGAAATTCTGCTTAAGGCCCCATAAAGGCTTGGGCCGGCCCTGGTAAGACGTTACTCTAATCTGACTGCTTTTTTCGGTAACGAGTAATCGTGTTAAAGGGTCCCTGCCACGCCATGACGTTTTTACATATTCTTGAAGAACAAAAAAGCTTTTTCCACATTTTGTCTTTGTTTTTTTTTTTACCATAAAATTACACTGAACAAGGATTTAGACGTTTCGTTACCCATCTGAGAATTTGTATTTACCACCTCCGGGATGTGACGTCATGCGAGTAAATGTGTCAAAGCACGGCTCTGTTTACCAACACAGCAGACACGGACAGCGAAGGCATAGTGAGCGATTATAGCGAAGATTTAAGTGACATATCGATTGTTTTGTTTTTTTCTTTTCTTTTTTTTCCCCGTCTGCATATATAGTGATGGTAAATGCCACACTGGCAGAACTATTTATGAACATTAATACCCATATATGCAATTTATTCTTGCAAGACAGAAGGTATGTAGTGTGTGAGTGAATGTGGTGTGTGTGACCCCCATCCGCCCTTCCCTATCAGCCTACAACATCCTCCTTAAAGCCAACCGACAACTTCTATCAGGAAGGACCGACCACCAAAACAACCCAAAGACACACAAGAACAAAAGACAAGTGGTGAAGACAATAACTGTGACGTGAGACACCGAGGAGACGGGGCCCCAACCATACGACATACCAGGACAAACAACCACACATGAACAAACAGTGACAGCAGCAGTCTGTTGTCTAATTAGTGAGCATCCATACCCTAATCCAGAACACCGGAGTGTTAATCCTCTTAAGAGCACCCAAAAACCGGATTGTGGTGACGGCCACAAACACACGACCATCCACACACAGAGACCCAGATCACAGCTAAATATCCGATCACTACTGTGGCTGGTGTGTTGGGCCAAGACAAGAGTACAGAACCTTACCATATGACATGGACCACTCCGGCACATCAGAAGCCACGCGGCCGGCCACGAGCGCCGAAGGAAGTGGGTCCAGGACGCAGGGCCCCAGGGAAGCCAGGAGAAAAGGGGCAGAGGAAGGGCATGGGGGCCAGGAAAGGCAGCCCCCGCAGCCACCGGACAGCACAGCAAACCAACAGGGGAGCAGCCCGACAGCGCTGGAATGCCGTCAGGCGACGGCCCCCCCCACCCCCCCACAGGGTCACAGGGAGCCGCCCCAAACCCGAGGAAAGCACACAGGGTGCCGGCATGGGCCCACCAATAGGGCCCCATAGGCCCAGAGCAGGGCCAGGGGACCACGGCAGAACCGGCGAGGCAGTCCCCCTACCCCAGAGCCCCAGACGGCCACAGCCACCCAGGGCCAACCCCACGTGCCACACTCAACCTACCTGCCAACCCCACCATAGTTGTTACAATTAATCTCCCTTGCTGTGTACAACCCCCTAAGTGTGCAAAGATAAAGTGTTGCATTAAAAGCAGGGCAAGAGACGGCAGGTGGCAGACTGCTGTGGGTGGCCACGGCACACCGCTGTGCCACAGCCAGCCCTGCAAACCCACCACTGCCTAGTGACCCCGACTCTAACTTGGTGAAGGTGTTTACTAAATGTGTAGAAGGAAGGTGTGTACATTAAAATTGCAAGGCAGGGGTGGCGGATGGAGATCGCTGTGGTACACTGCAGCGCACAGCTGCGCCACAGAACATTGACATTTTTGTGTTTTCCAAATATACATATGCATGTAAACTGAACAGCCTGTTTTTTGTTCAGACGTCTGTTCGTTCAAAGTAGATTAGATGTGATACAATTTATGATTACAGATGTTCTGTATGTGTATTTTAGAAAGGAAAGTCTCCATTTAGCATAAACATTTTTCTACAATATTATGCCTGATAAAATTTGATATAGAAGTAAAATTTTCTTTTATTTAGAAATCTTTTTTTCCCATCCCATGTGGGTCTACAGCTTTTCAGATAAAGATTTGCAATCATTTGCGTTGTATAAAAAGTGAAGAATTAGCAATCACAAGAAACTGACTTATAAATGATTAAATATACACAGAATGTACAGAAACTTTATTTTCAGTGATTTTAGAACAAACTCCTGAATTTAAGGGTGATTCTTAGACTACGGGCACTTATTATGTCCTTTGATCATATTGTATGAAAAACAGAAAAAAGGGGAAATTTCACACTTTTATAGTTATCTTTACAATGAAAGTGTGTTAAGAAATTTGTTCTAGTAGTCTATGATGACTTTTTCACCTTTTTTCAGCATCATTATATGCAAATATTGGTTTTGTGCTTGTCCCACACCCAGACTTTTGATCTTCAATGATAAAAATGAATGGTAAAGAAACATTTTTTCTAATGTTTTAAAATATCTCTGAATAAAATATCAGTAAAATAATCAAAACATAATTGGGGTATTCAATGTCTTACAACTGTTGTGATTTTTTTAAACAAAATGTAGTTGTCCTACACTATTGCCGTAATTTCCACCACAACACTGTAATGTCCCTTTAAACAGTTTGTATGAAAGATTGTTTGGGTAGTTTCTATGGAGATAAACAGTGACATCAGAGCACGTGTATATAGCGCCAAATCACAACAAACAGTTGCCCCAAGGCGCTTTATATTGTAAGGCAATGGTGTGGTGGAAATTACATTTACAAGGCCAATAGTGCCCGTAGTTAAAGAATCACCCTTAAGCACGCTGTGCTGCTGAAATAATTTTTTCATACACAAACACACCGTGCCAGGAATAAATGATCATTTATAAGAAAAGATGGTGAGTGAACAAACTATTCTGTGTTTTGTACGCAGCTTATATCGTCCTCCACAGCATTGTTGTTGTTGTCGTCAGCTGACAGCTGTCAGGTTCGGCTGGAACATACATGGTTTGGAGCCGCTCATTATTTACACCGTGGCTTCCTTTCATCAGAAACTTCCTCATCTTCTTCAAAAACAATCGATATGTCACTTAAATCTTCGCTATAATCGCTCACTATGGCTTCGCTGTCCGTGTCTGCTGTGTTGATAAACAGAGCCGCGCTGCGACACATTTACTCAACTGACTGACATCACATCGCAGCGATAAAGTAGGTCAACTCGGAGGTGGTAAATACAAATTCTCAGATGGGTAACGAAACATCTAAATCCTTGTTCAGTGTAATTTTATGGTAAAAAACAAAGACAACATGTGGAAAAAGCTTTTTTAATTCTTCAAGAATAGGTAAAAATGTCATGGCGTGGGAGGGACACTTTAAGATTTCCAAATCAGTAATCAGATTAAAGTCACTGTGCGTTACTCGTATTTTTATACAGTATAAACCAGGTTTGACCGGCCGGTCGATCACAGCATTAAAAGTGGGTGAAGTGGACAATTCAGCTCTTCATCTGGTGTTTTGTGCAGCAGCTACAAGTAAAAAAAAAAACAGCTGTCATCTCAAAACCTGCGCTGAGCTTTACAAAGACTTTTTTACTTTTTTTGTTTAAAACTCTGAGCCGCTGTCTGTCCTCACTAAAAACAACTGAGCCAAGGTGCGTTAACAACAAATACACTTTCTTCCCACCCAATTGCACCTAAAGTCTCTTTCTGAGGACGACATAAAAATGATAAAACTTTCTTGTCAATCTGGTCGTGTTTCTCCATAAATTCATGTTTTCCATTCTTCTTAGACAGCAAACTGGGTGGGGAGTGGGGGGGAGACTTAGTTCCTTTTAAAATTGAGCAAACAGTCAAGTTTTTCAAGGCATAATGAGTAACTGAATTACTATTTCAAAGTAACTGTGGTTTACACATATCTCCTTATAAGTGCCTGCAGGAGGTCACTGCCTTCTTGCTAAAAACACGGGACACTGCGTTCTTGCTGAGGTCTAAAACCACTTTCATCTACATTTATCTTCTTAAAATTGCCGACCACTCTGCATATTTATCTCTGCTCCATCTGTTCAGTGGGTCACGGCTTGGGCCGTCATCAATGATTATTTTGATAATCGACTAGTCACCGATTTATTTTTGCGCTTAGTTGACTAATCAGATCATACATAAATTGCAGCTTATTGCACCAGTACACAGCTGTTATTCGTCTTTGAATGTTGCTCATCTTCAACTGCTTTTCTGGGTTCGGGTCACGGGGGCAAAGCTCCAGCAGGGGACCCCATACTTCCCATTCCCGGGCCACATTGACCACCTCTGACTGGGGGATCCCAAGGTATTCCCAGGCCAGTGTGGAGATACAATCTCTCCACCTAGTCCTGGGTCTTCACCTGGGTCTCCTTCCAGATGGACATGCCTGGAACACCTCCCTAGGGAGGCGCCCAGGAGGCATCCTTACCAGGTGTCCGAACCACCTCAGCTGGCTCCTTTCCATGTGAAGGAGCAGTGACTCTACTCCGAGCTCCCTACGGATGACCGAACCTCTCACCCTATCTCTAAGGGAGACACCATCCACCCTCCTGAGGAAGCTCATTTCGTCTGCTTGTACCTGCGATCTAGTTCTATGGGTCATGGCCAAGCCAGAGTAGGAACAAAGCTTTACCAGTAGATCGAGAGCTTCACATTTTGGTTCAGCTCCCTTTTTGTCACAATAGTACAGTAGAGCGAATTCAACCCTGCCCCTGCTGCACCGATTCTCCAGCCAATCTCACGCTCCATCATCTGCTCACTCGTGAACAAGACCCCGAGGTACTTAGGCTCCTTCACTTGGGGCAAGACCTCATTCCCTACCTGGAGTAGGCAATCCATTGGTTTCCTGCTGAGAATTGTCTCAGTCAAAATATTGGCTGTAAGCGATACCATAAAACAAAGCACAAATGACTTGGATTTAGAAATATATGCTATCTACTCTTATGATTAGCAGCTTTCAAGGAACAAGATAAATGCCAGAAATGCAGGTCAGCCAGACTCAAGGTAAATTCCAAAAATATGCAAAAGTTTAATGTCGAAACGTGAATCAAAAATATTATTACAGGAGGAATAACAAAGATACAATTACAAACCCAACCAAGGGAGTGGGGAAACAAAGTTCCAACAAAATACAAGAAATTAATGTCCAAGTGTTATCAAAAAAGTCAGAGGCTTGAGCGGGGAAAAAGAACAAAATACAATTTCAAACCCTACAAAGGGGATGGGGAATTAAGTACCAAAAATACAGGAAGTCATGTGCAAGTGTAAAACCAACATTAGGAGAGGCTGGTACAGGATAAAGAAGGAAAACACACTTTCAACTCTTCACAGGGGGGATGGGGGGAAAAAACAGCTGAGGTCAAAGGTACAAAGTCCAACAAAATCAAAACAGAAATACAGCCATGGTAAAAGGTACTGAAACACGAAGAAGTGAAAAACCAAACACAGAGTAATGAGCCCGCAATGGAAGAACAAACAAAGGAGGTTTAAATGGACAACAGAACAGGTGACACACAAGACGTGAGTTAACGGGAGAGACACAGAGACATGGAAGGACAGTAACAACCACAGACTGAAAGGATGCAGACAGATAAAGAAGACAGGAGGAGGCAAAACGTGTCTGACACAAAACGTCTGCAAGAAGGGGAGACAATCGGTGCAAAACGCACATGCCCAACCTGCAGCCCCACGAGTGACAGCCTGAGGACACGTGTGTCATATAATGTGATTATATAGTACATGTGCAGTCTAATGTGCATGTCCATGTTCAGTTGGAAAGTTACTTACAAGAAAGTAAGCTGTATTTGTGTGTGTTCCTGTGAATTCTTTAACAAGATAATATAATAATCCTCTGTGGAATATACCTGTGTGGACATTTGGATTATTTACATGGTGTCAGAAGACTTGACGGACACTTCGCTTTGTTCGGAAGATGGCCAAGTTTAATTCACCGGAGAATTTCAGATACGAAAGTCCGAGTGAGTGGGCTGATTGGCGGCAACATTTTCAGCGGTATCGTATGGCTACGAAACCGTTCAAAGAAGACGGAGAAGTACAGGTCAGACATAAAGATCCCGAAATGTGCCCAGCTAAGAATTCTACATGCAACAACTGTGGGAAAAGGGGCCACTGGGAAAGGAAATGTCGCAGCAAAGCAGTTAGAGAAGTAACTGAGGGGGCAGAGGAGACACAATTCTTCCTGGGGGCAGTGACTAGCACAAAGAGAAATGATGAACTATGGACTGTGCAGTTTACAACTGGGGCAAATTCAAGATTGACACTGGCGCCGACACAAATGTCATGGGAGTGGAGCCATTCAGCAAATTAGTTCCAGAGAAGAAACTAGAGCCCTCCACCATCACACTGTGCAGCCCGGGTGGTCAGCTGGACTGTCTGGTGAAATTCACAGCCAACGTTGAATACAAAGGCAAGCCCTACTCCTTCCCAGTGTATGTCATCCGTGGCCAGACAGCAAGCAGCCTGCTCAGCAGAGACACTGCAACCATGGTGGGACTGGTGAAGCGCATTGAGGAAGTTCACAAGGCATTTGGTGAGCATGGGACTCTCAAAACAGATCCAGTCAAGATCCAGTTAAAGGAGAATGCTCAACCATATGCCGTGCACGCCGCTCGCTGAGTTCCCTTACCTCTGATGCAGAAAGTTAAGGAGGAACTAAAGTGAATGGAGGAGAACGACATCATTGAGCTGGTGACTGAGCCAACAGACTGGTGCGCGCCTATGGTGCTTGTTCCGAGGGAGAATGGAAATGTGCGCATCTGTGTGGATTTAAAGAGGTTGAACGAAGATGTGAGGAGAGAGAGAGATACATCCTTCCTACTGCAGAGGAAATCATAGCAAAACTCAGCGGTGCAACGACATTCACCTCACTCGATGCATCCTCTGGATTTTGGCAGATCCCTCTGCACCCTGAAAGCAGCAAGTTGACCACGTTCATTATGCCCGGAGGTACGCTTTCAAAAGGCTCCCATTTGGCATCACCAGTGCTCCCGAAATCTTCCAACGCAAGATGGCGGAGACTCTGTGACCTCAATGGCGTGGCGATGTACATGGACGACGTGCTGGTGTATGGACAGACACCAGAACAGCATGACCAGCGCCTCAGCAAAGTGCTCAAGAGGATTGAGTCAGCCAGTCTGAAGCTCAACAAAGAAAAGTGCAAGTTCAGACAGAACACGCTTCATTTCCTGGGCCTGGTCATCGACGAGTCGGGGGTGAGACCTGACCCTGACAAGGTAAAAGCCATCCGAAAGCTACCAGTACCACACGACATCCAGGAGCTGAGACGAGTGCTGGGAATGTTCAACTATCTGGGGAAATTCATACCCAACCTGTCTACAATAGGCCAGCCATTGTACGCACTGCTCAAGTCCAAGTCAGCCTGGGTATGGGACCATGCCCAGCAGGAGACATTTCACAAGATCAAAGAGTGCCTCTCCACCTCTCCAGTCCTGAAGTTCTATGACGTGAACAGACCAACTGCTGTCTCAGCTGATGCCAGCAGTTATGGCATTGGCGGTGTGCTGCTTCAGCTGCGTGACAACGACTGGAAACCAGTGGCATACTGCTCTTGCCGACTGTCTGATGTGGAAACCAGGTATGCACAGATTGAGAAGGAGTGCTTGGCGAGTGTGTGGGCTTGTGAGAGATTCGAAAAGTACCTGTACGGTCTGGAGGACTTCAAGCTGATCATAGACCATAAGCCTTTTAAATCAGTTCCTAGGCTGTGATAATCTAAAAATTGCAGTATCCTTTGAATGCACTTCTTGAATGCAATATCTTTAGAATGTTCAGTAATACTGTGTTGTGCCTTTGTTTGTTTACAGGGGAATATCAAAACTTAAAAGGGGAGATGTCATATAATGTGATTATAGTACACGTAAATGGTGTAATACATCTTTAAGAGAATCTGGCCACTGCGCATGTGCAGTCTAGTGCGCATGTCCATGTTCAGTTGGAAAGTTAGCTACAAGAAAGTAAGCTGTATTTGTGTGTGTTCCTGTGAATTCTTTAATCAATCAATTTTTTTTTATATAGCGCCAAATCACAACAAACAGTTGCCCCAAGGCGCCTTATATTGTAAGGCAAGGCCATACAATAATTATGTAAAACCCCAACAGTCAAAACGACCCCCTGTGAGCAAGCACTTGGCTACAGTGGGAAGGAAAAACTCCCTTTTAACAGGAAGAAACCTCCAGCAGAACCAGGCTCAGGGAGGGGCAGTCTTCTGCTGGGACTGGTTGGGGCTGAGGGAGAGAACCAGGAAAAAGACATGCTGTGGAGGGGAGCAGAGATCGATCACTAATGATTAAATGCAGAGTGGTGCATACAGAGCAAAAAGAGAAAGAAACAATGCATCATGGGAACCCCCCAGCAGTCTACGTCTATAGCAGCATAACTAAGGGATGGTTCAGGGTCACCTGATCCAGCCCTAACTATAAGCTTTAGCAAAAAGGAAAGTTTTAAGCCTAATCTTAAAAGTAGAGAGGGTGTCTGTCTCCCTGATCTGAATTGGGAGCTGGTTCCACAGGAGAGGAGCCTGAAAGCTGAAGGCTCTGCCTCCCATTCTACTCTTACAAACCCTAGGAACTACAAGTAAGCCTGCAGTCTGAGAGCGAAGCGCTCTATTGGGGTGATATGGTACTACGAGGTCCCTAAGATAAGATGGGACCTGATTATTCAAAACCTTATAAGTAAGAAGAAGAATTTTAAATTCTATTCTAGAATTAACAGGAAGCCAATGAAGAGAGGCCAATATGGGTGAGATATGCTCTCTCCTTCTAGTCCCCGTTAGTACTCTAGCTGCAGCATTTTGAATTAACTGAAGGCTTTTCAGGGAACTTTTAGGACAACCTGATAATAATGAATTACAATAGTCCAGCCTAGAGGAAATAAATGCATGAATTAGTTTTTCAGCATCACTCTGAGACAAGACCTTTCTAATTTTAGAGATATTGCGCAAATGCAAAAAAGCAGTCCTACATATTTGTTTAATATGCGCTTTGAAGGACATATCCTGATCAAAAATGACTCCAAGGTTTCTCACAGTATTACTAGAGGTCAGGGTAATGCCATCCAGAGTAAGGATCTGGTTAGACACCATGTTTCTAAGATTTGTGGGGCCAAGTACAATAACTTCAGTTTTATCTGAGTTTAAAAGCAGGAAATTAGAGGTCATCCATGTCTTTATGTCTGTAAGACAATCCTGCAGTTTAGCTAATTGGTGTGTGTCCTCTGGCTTCATGGATAGATAAATCTGGGTATCATCTGCGTAACAATGAAAATTTAAGCAATGCCGTCTAATAATACTGCCTAAGGGAAGCATGTATAAAGTGAATAAAATTGGTCCTAGCACAGAACCTTGTGGAACTCCATAATTAACTTTAGTCTGTGAAGAAGATTCCCCATTTACATGAACAAATTGTAATCTATTAGATAAATATGATTCAAACCACTGCAGCGCAGTGCCTTTAATACCTATGGCATGCTCTAATCTCTGTAATAAAATTTTATGGTCAACAGTATCAAAAGCAGCACTGAGGTCTAACAGAACAAGCACAGAGATGAGTCCACTGTCTGAGGCCATAAGAAGATCATTTGTAACCTTCACTAATGCTGTTTCTGTACTATGATGAATTCTAAAACCTGACTGAAACTCTTCAAATAGACCATTCCTCTGCAGATGATCAGTTAGCTGTTTTACAACTACCCTTTCAAGAATTTTTGAGAGAAAAGGAAGGTTGGAGATTGGCCTATAATTAGCTAAGATAGCTGGGTCAAGTGATGGCTTTTTAAGTAATGGTTTAATTACTGCCACCTTAAAAGCCTGTGGTACATAGCCAACTAATAAAGATAGATTGATCATATTTAAGATCGAAGCATTAAATAATGGTAGGGCTTCCTTGAGCAGCCTGGTAGGAATGGGGTCTAATAGACATGTTGATGATATATGTTTAACAATATAATAATCCTCTGTGGAATATATCCGTGTGGACATTTGGATTATTTACAGCGTGTGTCCATCAGACAGTCAGAGCACACAAAAGGACACGCTCACAAGACAGCAGAGATCAGAGACACATGCACTCAAGTGCACTCACACACACAAAGGGGATTCACAGGACTCAGAGGAAAGAAACACCAAACTCCATTAAAACCCCATAAACAGACGACATCCAACATCCTCATTATTAAAATGAGGGAGCCAGTCAATAAATGGTATTAGTGCAAATTCCAATCAGAAGGGTACCAGCTTAATTAGTTAAGTGATTATCGTTGTAGTCAATAAGTGTACTTTATTAACTTTCTAGTAGAGAAGCTTGAATCTTCGACTGGACTGGGTTACTTGACACGAAGCTTCCTCAGCTAAAATTCTTGCTCTGGTCGTCTGACTTCTGTCTTGACTCTTGTAAAGAAGGGTTATGGTTATCTATTGAGCTCGTTGGACTACTTTCTCCATCCTGCTCAGGGTGCCGCTCTCGTTGGAGCGACAACATACAGAATGCGTCTCTTTGTCCCAGACTGATCTCCTTCAGTGCAGCTTCTTGTTCTGACTTTAACACCAAGTTAACACCCAGGTCTTTCATCACCAACTGTAAATGGTCATCAAAACATTCCAAACGTATCTTTCTGAACTCTTCCGCTTGAACAATAACAGGTGAAGTTGCTCATAAACTTTAAGTTTCTTAAATATTAATTATGGCCACTCTTAAAACTTTGCTCAGAGCACAACAGAAATCCTTTCAAATATAACACATTTAAATATGGATCAAACTAAACTTTAACTGGAAAAGACACGGTTAATCAGTGTTATCTTTCCTCAGAACCAGCGGTTACTTCACAGAAATGAACTTGAATCCTGACGAACAGTAATTATGTGGAAAGTTGCTCAGTCACCACTGTCATCGAAGGCCGTAAGAAATTTGAATGCATTCGATGATGATAAATAAGCACTTAATTCATTCATTCACTCAATACAAATAACATAAAATCTGTGGCTTTTTGTTTGATTGATAGCGAGGGGGTTTTAGTAACACCTCATGAGGGTTTATCTCGTATCAGTCAAAAAGATTAGATAGAACTTTATTGATTCCGTGGGAAGACTCCCTCAGGGAAATTGAGGTTCCAGCAGCACACAGAGCCAGAAGCACAGGATGATCAAAATATTGGCTTATTGTTACATTTGTTGCTTTTAGAGCTGAAACAACTAATCGAGTTAATCGATTAAAATCAATTATTAAAATAGTTGTCAACTAATTTAGTCATCGATTAGTTGCTAAATAACTGTTTTACCGCAAATGTTTCGTTTCTTCCATATAATCAACCAAGCTTTGCTTTGAATCTTGAACCAATGGAGTGCTTCGAGCTGCTGCTTCGTCGGTTTCATTTGTTTTATTTCACTTTATCTTAATTTTTCCCCACTAAAACCCTAAAGAGCATATGTCTGTGAGGAATATTTACCTTTTTTTTATGTTAAACTGACCTGTTATGGTCTTCTGAAACGGTTGATAGATGTATTTTATGCTAACGCTGATGCTAGCGTGTTAGCATGTCTATGGCGTTTTCAGTGTTAAAGTTAGCATTAAGCTGCTGGCATTTCAGCATGTTTGTGCATTTGTTTTCTGTATAATAATTAACGGCTCAGTGTTTGTTGTCATAAGAGTCAAATGTATTATAAATTATAATATTTTTTAATGTATTATTATTTATATATTAATAATATTAGCAACAATAATAATAGTAATAATAACTAATAATGCTACAATACAATTTTAGAGAGAGACATGAGTCACGTGTGTCATTGTGAAATGACCACATAGTTTACAAGTTATACAGAGAATGTTACACATATAATGAGTCAGGCTACAATTTTTGATTTAGGTTTTATGGTTAACTGGTTATGCTAATTGCTCATTTGCAGCAACAAAAATACCTCTTTTTTCACCATATATCTTATAACATTTATATGTTTCAATGTTGTTTTATGGCAACTCAGCACTTTGATAAAGCAATGTCATTTGAAATAATTATTTTTGTTTATTATAAACTGTTTTATTCTTTATTATTTTATATTTCAACAGCCAAGGGACATTTGACGATTTGTTGATTTTCAAGTATTTTAAGTTTTCAAATAATGTTCTGTTGTTAAATAACGTGATGGAAGGAGAGAAAAATTGTTTCCCTGGTACATTTTTAAAAAATTCCCCGCTAATCCGATTAATCGTGTCGAAACCCCATCAGATTCATAGATGATCCAAATAATCGTTTGTTGCAGCCCTAGTTGCTTTTACATTGCTGCCAGTTCACCCTCAGCAGTATTCATGCTTTCACCAGGTGCTCTATGAACATGTGTTCTAATTGTAAACTCTTTTTTTACTTTCACCCACCTGAGGGTGTAACCACACACTCTCCACCCACTCAAAACCTGCACCTCCAACTTTCCAACATGCTTACTCAACTTCCACCTGCACATATGGATCATGTCTGTAACACCCCGTTCAGACACACTGCTAGTGAGTGCGTCACAGAGCCAAGGGGCAGCACGCACGCATCTGAACGGCCTGTCACAGCTGTAATACACATCATATCACAGTTACAACATCTAACTCATATGAAGGGATGATGTGGCAACTGTATTACCAAGTGATTACAGTATGAATAGAATAAACAATCACCTTTGGAACGGCTCCAGGTGCAGCTCCCGCCGCTCAGCGCGCAGTGGGCTGCAGCCTGTGACACAATCTGATCAGTCCACAGCTCCTGCATGAGCTCATATCATCTGATCGGTCACGTGTTTAATCAGATGCTTCATGGGTGCGTTCATTTGAAAGCGTGTTTGCACACGTGTCAACAAAAATATAAACGCAACACTTTTGGTTTTGCTCCCATTTTGTATGAGATTAACTCAACGATCTAAAACTTTTTCCACATACACAATATCACCATTTCCCTCAAATACTGTGCACAAACCAGTCTAAATCTGTGATATTGAGCACTTCTCCTTTGCTGAGATAATCCATCCCACCTCACAGGTGTGCCATATCAAGATGCTGATTAGACACCATGATTAGTGCACAGGTGTGCCTTAGACTGCCCACAATAAAAGGCCACTCTGAAAGGTGCAGTTTTGTTTTATTGGGGGGGATACCAGTCAGTATCTGGTGTGACCACCATTTGCCTCATGCAGTGCAACACATCTCCTTCGCATCATCCGTGAAGAGAACACCTCTCCAACGTGCCAAACGGCAGCAAATGTGAGCATTTGCCCACTCAAATCGGTTACAACGACGAACTGGAGTCAGGTCGAGACCCCGATGAGGACGACGAGCATGCAGATGAGCTTCCCTGAGACAGTTTCTGACAGTTTGTGCAGAAATTCTTTGGTTATGCAAACCGATTGTTCCAGCAGCTGTCCGAGTGGATGGTCTCAGATGATCTTGGAGGTGAACATGCTGGATGTGGAGGTCCTGGGCTGGTGTGGTTACACGTGGTCTGCGGTTGTGAGGCTGGTTGGATGTACTGCCAAATTCTCTGAAACGCCTTTGGAGACGGCTTATGGTAGAGAAATGAACATTCAATACACGAGCAACAGTTCTGGTTGACATTCCTGCTGTCAGCATGCCAATTGCACACTCCCTCAAATCTTGCGACATCTGTGGCATTGTGCTGTGTGATAAAACTGCACCTTTCAGAGTGGCCTTTTATTGTGGGCAGTCTAAGGCACACCTGTGCACTAATCATGGTGTCTAATCAGCATCTTGATATGGCACACCTGTGAGGTGGGATGGATTATCTCAACAAAGGAGAAGTGCTCACTATCACAGATTCAGACTGGTTTGTGAACAATATTTGAGAGAAATGGTAATATTGTATATGTGGAAAAAGTTTTAGATCTTTGAGTTCATCTCATACAAAATGGGAGCAAAACCAAAAGTGTTGCGTTTATATTTTTGTTGAGTGTATATATATATATATACGCATGCGTGTGTACACGTGTGTGAATTTGTAGAAACACTTTGTGTTGATTTTGTGTCTTTTCTGTGTGTAATACCGCCAGATGTTCCCCTAGGATCTCCAGATGTTTCCTTCAGTCTACTTGTGTTTTCCTCACACGTCCAGGCAGGTGGACACTCTTGTCCATGCCGTCTTTGTTGTGTCTCCACATGTTGTGTTTTTGTGATTTGTTTTCCAGCCCGGGCAAGTTTGGTGTTCCGTCTCCATCTGAATACAAACACATTTTATTCTCTTCTTTGGCATTTCTGTCAGGGTGGGCAGAGGCCCGGCATCCAGGGCGTCTGGACCCACAAAGCAGACTTCCAGACTAGGCTTTGGTGGAAGTGAAACCATGGATGTTATTCCAGGCTTTGGTTTGATACACATGTGGTCAGTCAGTGAAGCAGAAGTATCAACAGGATTAGGCTGAGATGCAGTCATAAACGAGCAGGGGTCAGAAGCACAAGTAGACACAGACATCAGGGATGAGGCAAGAGGCACATTCAGGGAGGACAGAGCAGGATTCAGAACACAGCAAGACAAAACTCAGGACTATGAAAGGTGCTGGAAAGTGTACAAAGACAACAATCTGGCAGTGAGCTGTGAGACTGTGAGGGTTTAAATGCTGGTGGACCAATCAGGGTGTGAAATTACGAACAGGTGGTGTTAACGAGGTGCACATGTGGAGCAATCTAGAAAGTTGTTTTGGCTAGTTTACAAAGATTAAACACTGTACAAGATAGGGAGGAAGAGAGTGCACCAAGTGGAGTGATGTAAGATACAGAGATACGTAGACAGGTGCAAAGAGTATGACTGAAGGCAAACGCAAAGCAGACAGCAGTGATGGCAGGTGCAGCGCATGGAGTGAACATAATAAGATGGGATGATGTAAAAACTGAGAACAGGGATCAGACAGACTATAATGCAACTATGAACAGGAACCAGGATAGAGCGTGAAGATTACTCAGAGAATGATACTGAGAAAATAAACACAAATAAGGAAAGCAAAATAAACAAGTGATAAACTAATGATCAATAAAGCAAGCACAAACTGGCTGGAGAAAACTAGAACGATGGCTAATGAATCCAGTGACAAAGAAACAAGGTGATGGAACAAAACCAGTGAGAACAGCAGAAATAAACAGATGATAACTAAATGACAATGAAAACAAACCGGCAGTACAACCTGGACTGAACCATGGCTGAAGTATAGAAAGTGACACAGAAACAAAGTAGCAAAGTAAAATAGAACCCAGGATAATGAAAACAAATAACTAATAAATCCAAGCAGAAGCCGATGGTGAATAAAAGAAAGAGGCAACATAGGGATCAACGCCTAGATCAGGGCTGGGAATTTTTTTTTTTAACACAAGCCTGAATTCTTTTTTTTTCGGTCAGGATCCTAGATGTTGGAGCACCACTGAGTTTGTCAGTGAGAGATGACGTGTGAATGTGTGGTTGTCTGAAAGAAGACTCCCATTCGTCCTCAGCCTAGAAGTATTTTGTGTATTTTTTTTTTTCTTTTTTCATTCAGATCACTATGGACAGGAAGAGTTGCTGTGTCAGGTTGTCTGTCCAACCGTCCAGAGTCCTCGTGGATGAGAAGTTGTCCATTCTGGTGCAGAACCTGTGTCCTGATTCCAGGGTGACCCTTCACGCCCTGTACCAGTGTGAGGGTGGACACAACTGGGAGGCGTTCGCTCACTATGTCTCCGATGCCACCGGATCCATCAACGGTATAGAAACATCATGATATTGACTTTTAAAAAATCAGTAAACTGTCACTAATTTATTTGTTTTGATGAATCCTTAATCCCTAATTCTGAGCTGCTCGGTCTGCTGCCACCACAACCCGGAACAGGATAAGCGGCAGCAAATGAATGAATGAATATTTTTTAATGTGTGAAGCACGAAAACTGTACTTTGATTATCTGTCCAGAAAGTGGTTGTGGGGAAGCAGCCAGACTATGGTGTCAGATCAGTGACAGAACCCCATGGGTAGATAGTAATTGCGCACGCATACAAATTATCACTGTGCACACACAAATCACTCCGTGCACACAGATTGTCTCTGCACGCAAACGCAAAAAAAAAAAAAAAATAATAATTTTTGTATGTAATGTCCTGCTGGAATAACTTTGTGTCTAATGAACGGTTACTTAGTGAGACTCAGATGAGGAGGATTACTGAGACTGTGAGAGAACATCAGACACAACATTTAGTCCACGTGGGGAGTTTCTCTGGACAGGATGCAGGACACAGGTTTCTGTGTGAAGGACCCCAGAGACTGAAGAAGGTCATATGGAAACTGATTGTGTGCTTGGGTGGTATTTATACAGAACCCCAGACATTTTGTTGGATGCAGCAGTGAGCCAGCTCTGACCTGATCTCCCAGTTTGAGTCCATGACCGGGATAAGGGTAATACACCTGGGCTGTGCATTGTCACATCTGTTTTGATTGGCAACCACCCAGTCAGACCAACAGCCCAACCCTGTCTGATGAAAGTAACCATCTCATGAGTGCAAGCAGCTGATACCTGGTAGTGTTTGACCTCATCCTGTTACTGGGGCTCTCAGCACGAGACATCTGGGAATTAGATCACAATAAGGGCAAGAAAATACCTGGCCATTGTGTCACAAAGCAAACCGTGACAGTCTTCTGAGTCCATTCAAGTTAGCTATACAGCGCCAAATCAAAACAAGAGTAAGGGCTGACATAAAGGAGGGTAAGGGTTAGCCTAAAGGAGAGTAAGGACTAACCCTAAGTAGCAAAAGTGTCTCCCATGCAAATGACTGCTGGCAGTGGAAGTCATTGGCCAGTGGCAATGAGCTCCTTGTGTTTTTACCACAGCCCAGAGAACAGATAGGTCTGTCTCCCCCCTTGTTGTCACTGAGTTTGGGCGGGGGGTTGCTTTTGTCTCCAGTTCTTGTCTGCCCTGATTGAAGTGTGATGCGTTTGTTATGTGATGAGTTCTTCTGTTATGATTGGTGACCTCTCCTCATCAACTGCTCCCCTGTGTTGTGGACTGCCACAGGGTTCTATTCTTGGCCCTATTCTATTTTCTTTGTACATTTTGCCGTTGGGATCAATTATAGCTCAGCACAACCCGACCTTTCATTGCTGTGCAGATGATCTGCAGATCTATCTGCCTATGAGGACTAATGGAAGAGATGCTTTGTCGTCATTATTTCATTGTATTTTGTATTCATGATGTAAAGCAGTGGCTGTCCCAAAACGTCCTCTACCTGAATGATGGTAAAAGTGAGACCATTGTGTTTGGGCATTTTGGCATGCCAAATGCGGTAACACCAAACTTTGGTGCTCTGGCTAATTATGTAAAACCAGCTGTCAAGAATTTGTGATATTTGACAGCTGTTTGAGGTTCAATCAACAGATAAACTCTTTTGTTTAAGCAAGTTTCTTCCAGCTTTGTATCCTGGCTATAGTAAAGCACTTCCTCAGTTGAGTATTGTAATGCACTTTATTCTGGCATCAACCAGTCTCCAGTTGGTGCAGAATGCTGCTGCTCTTCTTTTAACAAACACTTTTAGATGTGAGCATATTACTCCTGTCCTCTACTCACTCCACTGGCTCCCAGTTCATTTTACAATTGATTTTAAAATTTTAATGTTTGCTTTTAAAGCACCTACTTACCTGTCTGAAATTTTAACTCTCCACACTTACAGTAGGACATTGCGGGCATCTGGTTGACTTTACTTAGATGTTCTGAGGTCAGAATCTAAACTCTGGGGTGATGGTGTTTTTGCGGTAGCTGAACCCAGACTGTGGAACAAGCTACCCCTCGACTTGCTCACTATTCCTGACCGAGCACTTTTTAAATCTACAGTGCGGTAAAAAGTATTTAGTGAGCCCCTGAATGTACAAGTTCTCCTACTTAGAAAGATGAGAGAGTCTGTGATTTTCAACATAGGTACACTTCAACTATGAGAGACAAAATGAGAAAAAAAATCCAGGAAATCACATAGGAGTTAGGATTTTTAAAGAATTTATTTCTAAATTATGGTGGAAAATAAGTATTTGGTCACCCACAAACAAGCAAGATTTCTGGCTCTCACAGACCTGTAACAACTTCTTTAAGAAGCTCTTCTGTCCTCCACCTGTTACCTGTATTAATGGCACCTGTTAGAACTTGTTATCTGTATAAAAGACACCTGTCCACAGCCTCAAACAGTCAGACTCCAAATTCAACCATGGCCAAGACCAAAGAGCTGTCAGAGGACACCAGGAAGAACATTGTAGATGTGCACTAGGCTGGGAAGAGTGAATCTACAATAGCCAAGCAGGTTGGTGTGAATAAATCAACTGTGGGAGCAACTGTAAGAAAATGGAAGACATACAAGACCATTGATAATCTCCCTCGATCTGGGGCTCCACACAAGATGTCATCCAGTGGGGTCAAAATGATCATGAGAACGGTGAACAAAAATCCCAGAACTACACGGAGGGACCTGATGAAGGACCTGCAGAGAGCTGGGACCAAAGTAACAAAGGCTACACACTACACAGAGAGGGACTCAAATCCTGCAGTGCCAGGCGTGTCCCCCTGCTTAAGCCAGTACATGTCCAGGCCCATCTGAAGTTTGCCAGAAAGCATATGGATGATCCAGAAGAGAATTGGGAGAGTATCAAGTGGTCAGATGAAACCAAAATAGAACATTTTGGTAAAAACTCAACCCATCATGTTTGGAAGAAGAAGAATGCTGAGTTGCATTCCAAGAACACCATATCTACTGTGAAGCATGGGGGTGGAAACATCATGCTTTGGGGCTCTTTTTCTGCAACGGGGACAGGACGACTTATCCGTGTTAAGGGAAGAATGAATGTGGCCATGTATCATGAGATTTTAAGACAAAACCTCCTTCCATCAGTGACAGCATTGAAGATGCAACGTGGCTGGGTCTTCCAGCATGACAATGATCTCAAACACACTGCTCGGGCAACGAAGGAGTGGCTCTGTAAAAAGCATTTCAAGGTCTTGGAGTGGCCAAGCCAGTCTCCAGACCTCAACCCCATAGAAAATTTGTTGAGGGATTTGAAAGTCCATGTTGCCCAGCGACAGCCCCAAAACATCACTGCTCTAGAGGAGATCTGCATGGAGGAATGGGCCAAAATACCAGCTACAGTGTGTGCAAACCTGGTGAAGACTTACAGGAAACGTTTCACCTCTGTCACTGCCAACAAAGATTATGTTACAAAGTATTGAGTTGAAATTTTGTTATTGACCAAATACTTATTTTCCTCCATAATTTACAAATAAATTCTTTAAAAATCCTACAATGTGATTTCCTGGATTTTTTTCCTCATTTTGTCTCTCATAGTTTTTAGTGTACTAATGATGAAAATTACAGACCTCTCTCATCTTTCTAAGTAGGAGAACTTGCACAATCAGGGACTGACTAAATACTTCTTGGCCCCATTGTAAGTTGAAGACTTATTTATTTAAGCTGGCTTTTAACACCTCGTGAGGAGGTGACGTGCTGTTTTTGTTACACTTGAGGACCGGGTTTAAGTGTTAGACCCAAATGCAGGAGCAGTAAGGCAGGCCAGGAGGTATAAAAAAGAGTTTATTCAACAAAAGGGGACTGTGCAGTGGAAGGACAAAACCAGGAGGAACCACAAAGACTTGACTGATGGGACAGACAGGACAAGGACTGGAACCAGAGAGACCTGACAGGACAGGGACCAGGTGAAGCAAGCCTGCTGAGCTTCTGGGACTGGAAGAACTGCAAGGGAGCCGAGAGGGCAGGTGAGACAGTGCAGGTGCATTTGGGCACACATTTTGAAATAAACGTCAAATTAAACTTAAATAGTTCAGGATCAAAGTTCAGTTCATTCAGGAGTTCAGATCTAATTTCAGGAACAAAGTCTTTGTTCGGGCAGGATTTCATTTCTACATAACACACCCCAAAGACACACACATGTGGCAGACAGATGGAGTTAGATGACAGCTCAGGTATGTGCAGCAATATAGCAGAGTTGGAACTCTCTGGGTGACTGCAAAACCACAGCGACGTTCACTGAAGAACTTCGCCACTGCGTGCGGACCCACTCCAGACTGTGAGTAGATCTGATCACTGACGATACAAAATAACTTAGCACTTAAGCCATCTGAGAAACTAGATACCGTGCTTATGGTTCCTGAACCACACAAACTCTGGAAACTGAATTACAGCTGATTAATAAACTGAACCACATGTAGTTCAGTCAATTAATGAAAAATATGGGCCGAACCCAAAAGAAATTGCAGTAGCAGCAAACTGATGTTTTTTCTGAAACCTTGGAATGTAGTGAACAAGATCTGAAAATTTTAGTAAAATATTTTGAGTGGAACATAGTTTATTTCTAGATTCAGATTCATGGTTTGGAAGCTTCTGTATTTGTATTTTTACATTCTAAATTTTGCTCTTTGTTTCATCAGCAGTAATCCAAAACCACCATGAATGGTATACTTTTCTTTGTTTTCATGGTCAATGCTTCATTTAATTTCTGTTTCAGGTTATTTGTGCAGGTTTTTTGTGGTGGATGACAGTCCGCCCCAACCCTGTTTCCACTGTGCGCCATGTATTTAAACATGAATTCAGTGTATCATTAATTAAATTAAATTATTAGAACTTTGGTGTTACCCATGTTTTTTTTTTTTTTTTTGTATTTTCTATCATATAAAGACTGTATAATAATATTTTGATGGTTCAGTATACGCCATCTGGGTGTACCCCGACCCCACATTCCCCTACTCAAATCAATCAATCAATCAATCAATCAATTTTTTTATATAGCGCCAAATCACAACAAACAGTTGCCCCAAGGCGCTTTATATTGTAAGGCAAGGCCATACAATAATTATGTAAAACCCCAACGGTCAAAACGACCCCCTGTGAGCAAGCACTTGGCTACAGTGGGAAGGAAAAACTCCCTTTTAACAGGAAGAAACCTCCAGCAGAACCAGGCTCAGGGAGGGGCAGTCTTCTGCTGGGACTGGTTGGGGCTGAGGGAGAGAACCAAGAAAAAGACATGCTGTGGAGGGGAGCAGAGATCGATCACTAATGATTAAATGCAGAGTGGTGCATACAGAGCAAAAAGAGAAAGAAACAGTGCATCATGGGAACCCCCCAGCAGTCTACGTCTATAGCAGCATAACTAAGGGATGGTTCAGGGTCACCTGATCCAGCCCTAACTATAAGCTTTAGCAAAAAGGAAAGTTTTAAGCCTAATCTTAAATGTAGAGAGGGTGTCTGTCTCCCTGATCTGAATTGGGAGCTGGTTCCACAGGAGAGGAGCCTGAAAGCTGAAGGCTCTGCCTCCCATTCTACTCTTACAAACCCTAGGAATTACAAGTAAGCCTGCAGTCTGAGAGCGAAGCGCTCTATTGGGGCGATATGGCACCACGAGGTCCCCAAGATAAGATGGGACCTGATTATTCAAAACCTTATAAGTAAGAAGAAGAATTTTAAATTCTATTCTAGAATTAACAGGAAGCCAATGAAGAGAGGCCAATATGGGTGAGATATGCTCTCTCCTTCTAGTCCCCGTCAGTACTCTAGCTGCAGCATTTTGAATTAACTGAAGGCTTTTTAGGGAACTTTTAGGACAACCTGATAATAATGAATTACAATAGTCCAGCCTAGAGGAAATAAATGCATGAATTAGTTTTTCAGCATCACTCTGAGACAAGACCTTTCTGATTTTAGAGATATTGCGTAAATGCAAAAAAGCAGTCCTACATATTTGTTTAATATGCGCTTTGAATGACATATCCTGATAAAAAATGACTCCAAGATTTCTCACAGTATTACTAGAGGTCAGGGTAATGCCATCCAGAGTAAGGATCTGGTTAGACACCATGTTTCTAAGATTTGTGGGGCCAAGTACAATAACTTCAGTTTTATCTGAGTTTAAAAGCAGGAAATTAGAGGTCATCCATGTCTTTATGTCTGTAAGACAATCCTGCAGTTTAGCTAATTGGTGTGTGTCCTCTGGCTTCATGGATAGATAAAGCTGGGTATCATCTGCGTAACAATGAAAATTTAAGCAATACCGTCTAATAATACTGCCTAAGGGAAGCATGTATAAAGTAAATAAAATTGGTCCTAGCACAGAACCTTGTGGAACTCCATAATTAACTTTAGTCTGTGAAGAAGATTCCCCATTTACATGAACAAATTGTAATCTATTAGACAAATATGATTCAAACCACCGCAGCGCAGTGCCTTTAATACCTATGGCATGCTCTAATCTCTGTAATAAAATTTTATGGTCAACAGTATCAAAAGCAGCACTGAGGTCTAACAGAACAAGCACAGAGATGAGTCCACTGTCCGAGGCCATAAGAAGATCATTTGTAACCTTCACTAATGCTGTTTCTGTACTATGATGAATTCTAAAACCTGACTGAAACTCTTCAAATAGACCATTCCTCTGCAGATGATCAGTTAGCTGTTTTACAACTACCCTTTCAAGAATTTTTGAGAGAAAAGGAAGGTTGGAGATTGGCCTATAATTAGCTAAGATAGCTGGGTCAAGTGATGGCTTTTTAAGTAATGGTTTAATTACTGCCACCTTAAAAGCCTGTGGTACATAGCCAACTAACAAAGATAGATTGATCATATTTAAGATCGAAGCATTAAATAATGGTAGGGCTTCCTTGAGCAGCCTGGTAGGAATGGGGTCTAATAAACATGTTGATGGTTTGGATGAAGTAACTAATGAGAATAACTCAGACAGAACAATCGGAGAGAAAGAGTCTAACCAAATACCGGCATCACTGAAAGCAGCCAAAGATAACGATACGTCTTTGGGATGGTTATGAGTAATTTTTTCTCTAATAGTTAAAATTTTGTTAGCAAAGAAAGTCATGAAGTCATTACTAGTTAAAGTTAATGGAATACTCAGCTCAATAGAGCTCTGACTCTTTGTCAGCCTGGCTACAGTGCTGAAAAGAAACCTGGGGTTGTTCTTATTTTCTTCAATTAGTGATGAGTAGAAAGATGTCCTAGCTTTACGGAGGGCTTTTTTATAGAGCAACAGACTCTTTTTCCAGGCTAAGTGAAGATCTTCTAAATTAGTGAGACGCCATTTCCTCTCCAACTTACGGGTTATCTGCTTTAAGCTACGAGTTTGTGAGTTATACCACGGAGTCAGACACTTCTGATTTAAAGCTCTCTTTTTCAGAGGAGCTACAGCATCCAAAGTTGTCTTCAATGAGGATGTAAAACTATTGACGAGATACTCTATCTCCCTTACAGAGTTTAGGTAGCTACTCTGCACTGTGTTGGTATATGGCATTAGAGAACATAAAGAAGGAATCATATCCTTAAACCTAGTTACAGCGCTTTCTGAAAGACTTCTAGTGTAATGAAACTTATTCCCCACTGCTGGGTAGTCCATCAGAGTAAATGTAAATGTTATTAAGAAATGATCAGACAGAAGGGAGTTTTCAGGGAATACTGTTAAGTCTTCTATTTCCATACCATAAGTCAGAACAAGATCTAAGATATGATTAAAGTGGTGGGTGGACTCATTTACTTTTTGAGCAAAGCCAATAGAGTCTAATAATAGATTAAATGCAGTGTTGAGGTTGTCATTCTCAGCATCTGTGTGGATGTTAAAATCGCCCACTATAATTATCTTATCTGAGCTAAGCACTAAGTCAGACAAAAGGTCTGAAAATTCACAGAGAAACTCACAGTAACGACCAGGTGGACGATAGATAATAACAAATAAAACTGGTTTTTGGGACTTCCAATTTGGATGGACAAGACTAAGAGACAAGCTTTCAAATGAATTAAAGCTCTGTCTGGGTTTTGGATTAATTAATAAGCTGGAATGGAAGATTGCTGCTAATCCTCCACCCCGGCCCGTGCTACGAGCATTCTGACAGTTAGTGTGACTCGGGGGTGTTGACTCATTTAAACTAACATATTCATCCTGCTGTAACCAGGTTTCTGTTAGGCAGAATAAATCAGTATGTTGATCAATTATTATATCATTTACCAACAGGGACTTAGAAGAGAGAGACCTAATGTTTAATAGACCACATTTAACTGTTTTAGTCTGTGGTGCAGTTGAAGGTGCTATATTATTTTTTCTTTTTGAATTTTTATGCTTAAATAGATTTTTGCTGGTTATTGGTAGTCTGGGAGCAGGCACCGTCTCTACGGGGATGGGGTAATGAGGGGATGGCAGTGGGAGAGAAGCTGCAGAGAGGTGTGTAAGACTACAACTCTGCTTCCTGGTCCCAACCCTGGATAGTCACGGTTTGGAGGATTTAAGAAAATTGGCCAGATTTCTAGAAATGAGAGCTGCTCCATCCAAAGTGGGATGGATGCCGTCTCTCCTAACAAGACCAGGTTTTCCCCAGAAGCTTTGCCAATTATCTATGAAGCCCACCTCATTTTTTGGACACCACTCAGACAGCCAGCAATTCAAGGAGAACATGCGGCTAAACATGTCACTCCCGGTCCGATTGGGGAGGGGCCCAGAGAAATCAATAGAATCAATAGAAAAAGCAAATCCTGCAGTTTGGCACCTAGTTTCTAATGTCGGTGCATAAACATGGACTTGTCTTATTATGAGGGTAAGTAATTCAGCAGAGGACTGTTTTTATGCAATTAGTCAACATAAAAACAATGACACCCCCCCCCCCCCCCCCCCAAACTTTTCACAACAGATGGCAGCACTATGGTATTTGAAGATGATTACCTCATGTCACCTAGGCCATCAGGACTGGCATGATGCAGATGGTACACCACAATGAACATCCAGGGGCAGCTTCTGTGGTGTTCATGCCCGTGACTGATTTGAGTCTGAGGCACACAAGTCTGGAGTCACACCCACACTGACATTTTACCAGTCACTGTGGTGGAAGGCCCTCACAATAATCCAGAGTGAACCTGAGGACAGCAAACTCCACTCCATTGTCTTTAGCTTACGTGGCTTTCATACACTCATGAGCTTTCTTGGGTGCATTGGTCATCTGATGTCCAATACTGACCTGAAAGAGTTTCTAGAACTTGTTGTGTCAGCAACTCCATAGATCATATGATGAGTGGTAAGGCAGTGGCACGAGCTATGCGGGACACATCCTCATTGATGCCACCCCAAAACATGCTACTTGTATCACTGGCATTTGAGATTAATGTGGTGCAGCTCCAGAGTCAGGAAGGTGGTGATTTGACATTTCTGAACCAGGAACACAGTGAGGTGGTGAACACTTACATGAATAAACTATATACTCACTAAGCAGCCACCCATCATGCACCATGCCAGCCCCCAGCCTTTTCCCAACCCAATGCATTTGTGCATCACATATGATTTGAACATGAATGGAATGAAAATGTTTTCCATTAACAAAAACAGATTTATCATGTGATGATGCCTTTATAACAAAATGTGTGCAGTCAGTAGCTATGATTACATTTGGGAAACTGGCTCTTGCTGCAAATTGAGCTTTAATGTTGGAATGTGATGTACCTGGATGACATTCTGATGATTGTGTTCCACACAGCTGGCACGGCTCAGCTCAAGGTTGACTGACACACTCTTGACCGATTAGCCAGCTCCCGCTGGAATGCCCTGTTCCCAGGAAGCCCAGCGTGGTCAGCACCTGTGTGAACACAGACGACCCCTGGCTCCTTGCCCTGTTGCACTCTGGGCCAGCTGCAGTTCTGTGCACAACTCCAGTAACAGTGTTCTTGATAATTGGAATTGGATTATGAACCAACTATCGTCATTTGCAAGTAAATCCTTGTGTTCACTTAATACTCACTCATGTTGGATTGCACCATTTGCACACTGGGAGGCCCAGTGTCGGTCTGTGGGCATCACCTGTGGGGAGGTGATTGTCTAGAGGTTAAGCGTTGGGCTTCAGACCAGAGGATCCTCAGTTCACTACCCATCCAAAATCACTAAGGGCCCTTGGGCAAGGTCCTTAAGTTGCTCCCTGTGTGTATTGAGCAACTTGCATGGCAGCACCCTGACATCAGTGTGTGAATATGTCTCTCTGAATAAGTGAATGTGAGGCATCATTGTAAAGCTCTTTGAGTGCCTGATGCAGATGGAAAACACTATATAAATGCAGTCCATTGGCCGCTCTCTACTGTACATAGCTGGAAGCTTAATGTAGAAGTCAGTGAGGAATGGCTTGAAACCATGAGAGTCACAGGCCAGTGGACACCTCACACACTTTGCATTGCAGATGTCCAAACAGGCCTTATTGGACATTTGACATTCACCTTCATGGCCATGAACTTGATTTTCCCTAAACTACGCAAGATGAGCTGAACTTATTGAACTTTTCAGAAAGATGCTGTGATGTCACTACAGCACCTTTTCAGGAGGTGCAGGAGAGGTTTGGTTTGTCACTCAGATTCTAACTTATCTGTGACAGCAGATTGCACACACGCTTGGTTCTTACTGAGTTTTTAAAATCATTGTTCATTATAAGCTAGTTGTTGGCTGTTTACTGTTGACATAGAAACAAATTCCACACACACTGAAACTGCTGGATGACATGTTTGTGGGCGCTCTTTCAGTCGATTTCCTGCTTATGAAAAAAATACCATCTGGACATGGTGCCTTTTGCCACTTTTTTCTGGTGGTAAGAATTTAATTCCAGTCAGTGAGTTTTAATCTTTGTAAAAAGCCAAGCGGCTCTCTGGGACTTTAAAAACTAAGGCCAGGACAAAGCCCATGTGTTGTTGAACTTTTGACAGATAGATGGCAGCTCTCTGAAGGTGTGAGGGGACCAGATGTTTGCGTGGATCTGGGGTAGTTGTGCGGTGTGGTGCATCTGCACCCGTGCACGCTCCCAGTCCGGACCTGTTATAAAGGCTGATGAAAATTAAAAACCTGAAGAATCCACAATTGTTTGTTCTTTTTGTTTGACAGTTGTTGAGGAGCCCAGTCTGGGTGGAACATATTTGGGGGTTGAACCAATGGGTTTACTGTGGAGCCTCAGACCAGTACCAGGCAGCCTACCTGAACTCAGGTAGACAGAATTGGAGGTTGAAAGGAGACACTGATCAGTACAGAGTCAGAATCAGAGGTAACGTTCTGCTGTCCTTTAGGCTGAGGAAGATGAATGTCCAGACTCCCATGGTGTTCAAGATTTCTGTGTACCAGAGTCACCAGTCTGAGGGCTTCATGGATCAGACTCCACTGGCCAGTGTGGTGGTGGAGCGTTGGTACATGGCGCCCGGCGTCCGGAGGATACCAGTTACAGAGGAGAGACTCACTGCAACTCTCTTTCTTCCTCCAGGTGAGACCAAAGACTTAGTTAGACCAAAGGTTTAGTCTGACCTGTGTGGTGCTGAACACCACAGTTAAAAACTGTCATGCCCCGCCCAGTTCCAGGCTTCAGTCCTTATTTCCCCTCTTTCTTTGGTTCTGCTCCTTCTGCCCCAGCTTTGTTTTATTAATTGTTATTTTCATCATGTGTTTATTCTATGTTCTATTTTTGCTTTGTTACTTTCTTTCTTTGTTACTTTTATTCTTCAGCCATGTTCCAGTTCCGTTCTAGTTTTGTTCTGTCAGTCTGTGTTTTCATAGTTTATCAATTAGTTATTGTTTGCCTATTTTTTGCTGTTCTCATTTCTGTAATATGTCGTACTGTGATGCCAGGTTTTGTTATCACTTAGTTTCTGTTTTTCTTATAGTTTTTGTCTGTCTGTTCCACTTTAGTTTTGTCATAGTGTTTAATTTCCTATTATTCTGTTTATCATCTTCTGGTTTGCTTTTCAGTCCTGTTCAAGTTTAGATTTGTGTTCATGTTTTTCTTGTATGATCTTTAGTTGTCTTGTCTGTAATTCTCTTCACTGCTCACTTGCACCTGTCTGTCTCATCCTGTCCTCGTCTGCTCCGTGTCTGCACTCTTCTCAGTTCTCACGTGTTCACTCCCAGCTTCATTGTTATCACTGTCTTCTTCTGATCACGGCACTCTCTTTTTGCACCTGCACTTTCTCATCACTGTTGGCCACGCCCCATTTGTCTGTCATTTCCTTGCCCATTTGTCACTGCCTTCTTGCATCTCTTTTCTCTCTTAGTTTACACCTGACCACGCCCCCTTCCAGGCCCGTCCTCCACCACGTGCACCTCATTATCCTATATTTAAACTGCTTCAGTTCACTTTCTCCCTGCTCGTTTGTTGATTCACTCACTTATCAGCACTTTGTTCTCGTCCTGTTTATGTCAAGCCGTGTTTTTTTGATTCTGCTCTGTGTACTGGATCCTGCTTTTTGTCTCAGCCCCGACGCCTCTGTTCGCTCGTGTACTGACCCTGCTTGTTTTTGACCACGTCCTCTGTCTTGTCCCTGCCTGGTACTTTTGCTCCACAGACTGCCTTCCTGTTACTGAACCCAGGCCTGAACTAAACCATCCTTTACTCATACATCCTGTTGCGAGCCTGCATTTGTGTCCAGCCTCTGTCTGAGCCTCGCCTCCGCTCAGTCCTGTCAAAAACACAGTTACAGGTCACAAACCCTGACTGTAAACTGAAAAAAAAAAAATGTGTGTGTGTATATATATATATATAAAAATATATATATATATATATATATGTGTGTGTAGTTGTGTTCAAAGTAATAGTGTGTATAAGAAAGTGAGAAAAGCTCAAAATTCTGATCATATCTTTTATTTCCATACTCAACTAACATGTAACATTTTGGTAACGTTGTATATTGGTTATGATTATCAGAAATATTACTACAATGTTTTCATGATGTTATTACTTCCTTTAATATATTGAGAGCTTATCCTCTACTGGCCTCTACTGGTGGTTGGCTCTCACTGCGGTATTGTATCACTTCCTGTTCCGGAGCACAGCGGTGTTTTTCTGTATCTGTTAGCTGTTTAATCTGCGCAGTTAGATTGATCTAGTTATCTAGATTACGATTTGTTTCCCAGTGTAATCTTCACGTGCCTTAACTAAAGCACTCCCTCTGCTGAATCACCTCTAAATTATTTACACATTATTCACTTTGTGTGTTTTTAGGAATCCGCTAGCTTAGCGCAGCTACTAGCTCTTAGCCGGTTTAGCATGGCGCCTTATCCTGTCTCTCCTGCACTTTTCTGCTCTGGGTGTGAAATGTTTAGTTATTCCTCGGCCTCCTTTAGCAGTAATGGTACTTGTAATAAGTGTAGCTTATTCGTAGCTTTGGAGGCCAGGCTGGGCGAATTGGAGACTCGGCTCCACACCGTGGAAAATTCTACAGCTAGCCAGGCCCCTGTAGTTGGTGCGGACCAAGGTAGCTTAGCCGCCATTAGCTTCCCTCTGGCAGATCCCGAGCAGCCGGGAAAGCAGGCTGACTGGGTGACTGTGAGGAGGAAGCGTAGCCCTAAACAGAAGCCCCGTGTACACTGCCAACCCATTCACATTTCTAACCGTTTTTCCCCACTCGACACACCCGCCGAGGATCAAACTCTGGTTATTGGCGACTCTGTTTTGAGAAATGTGAAGTTAGCGACACCAGCAACCATAGTCAGTTGTCTTCCGGGGGCCAGAGCAGGCGACACTGAAGGAAATTTGAAACTGCTGGCTAAGGCTAAGCGTAAATTTGGTAAGATTGTAATTCACGTCGGCAGTAATGACACCCGGTTACGCCAATCGGAGGTCACTAAAATTAACATTGAATCGGTGTGTAACTTTGCAAAAACAATGTCGGACTCTGTAGTTTTCTCTGGGCCCCTCCCCAATCGGACCGGGAGTGACATGTTTAGCCGCATGTTCTCCTTGAATTGCTGGCTGTCTGAGTGGTGTCCAAAAAATGAGGTGGGCTTCATAGATAATTGGCAAAGCTTCTGGGGAAAACCTGGTCTTGTTAGGAGAGACGGCATCCATCCCACTTTGGATGGAGCAGCTCTCATTTCTAGAAATCTGGCCAATTTTCTTAAATCCTCCAAACCGTAACTATCCAGGGTTGGGACCAGGAAGCAGAGTTGTAGTCTTACACACCTCTCTGCAGCTTCTCTCCCCCTGCCATCCCCTCATTACCCCATTCCCGTAGAGACGGTGCCTGCTCCAAGACCACCAATAACCAGTAAAAATCTATTTAAGCATAAAAATTCAAAAAGAAAAAATAATATAGCACCTTCAACTGCACCACAGACTAAAACAGTTAAATGTGGTCTATTAAACATTAGGTCTCTCTCTTCTAAGTCCCTGTTAGTAAATGATATAATAATTGATCAACATATTGATTTATTCTGCCTTACAGAAACCTGGTTACAGCAGGATGAATATGTTAGTTTAAATGAGTCAACACCCCCGAGTCACACTAACTGCCAGAATGCTCGTAGCACGGGCCGGGGCGGAGGATTAGCAGCAATCTTCCATTCCAGCTTATTAATTAATCAAAAACCCAGACAGAGCTTTAATTCATTTGAAAGCTTGTCTCTTAGTCTTGTCCATCCAAATTGGAAGTCCCAAAAACCAGTTTTATTTGTTGTTATCTATCGTCCACCTGGTCGTTACTGTGAGTTTCTCTGTGAATTTTCAGACCTTTTGTCTGACTTAGTGCTTAGCTCAGATAAGATAATTATAGTGGGCGATTTTAACATCCACACAGATGCTGAGAATGACAACCTCAACACTGCATTTAATCTATTATTAGACTCAATTGGCTTTGCTCAAAATGTAAATGAGTCCACCCACCACTTTAATCATATCTTAGATCTTGTTCTGACTTATGGTATGGAAATTGAAGACTTAACAGTATTCCCTGAAAACTCCCTTCTGTCTGATCATTTCTTAATAACATTTACATTTACTCTGATGGACTACCCAGCAGTGGGGAATAAGTTTCATTACACTAGAAGTCTTTCAGAAAGCGCTGTAACTAGGCTTAAGGATATGATTCCTTCTTTATGTTCTCTAATGCCATATACCAACACAGTGCAGAGTAGCTACCTAAACTCTGTAAGTGAGATAGAGTATCTCGTCAATAGTTTTACATCCTCATTGAGCACAACTTTGGATGCTGTAGCTCCTCTGAAAAAGAGAGCCTTAAATCAGAAGTGCCTGACTCCGTGGTATAACTCTCAAACTCGCAGCTTAAAGCAGATAACCCGTAAGTTGGAGAGGAAATGGCGTCTCACTAATTTAGAAGATCTTCACTTAGCCTGGAAAAAGAGTCTGTTGCTCTATAAAAAAGCCCTCCGTAAAGCTAGGACATCTTACTACTCATCACTAATTGAAGAAAATAAGAACAACCCCAGGTTTCTTTTCAGCACTGTAGCCAGGCTGACAAAGAGTCAGAGCTCTGTTGAGCCGAGTAGTCCTTTTAACTTTAACTAGTAATGACTTCATGACTTTCTTTGCTAATAAAATTTTAACTATTAGAGAAAAAATTACTCATAACTATCCCAAAGACGTATCGTTATCTTTGGCTGCTTTCAGTGATGCCGGTATTTGGTTAGACTCTTTCTCTCTGATTGTTCTGTCTGAGTTATTTTCATTAGTTACTTCCTCCAAACCATCAACATGTCTATTAGACCCCATTCCTGCCAGGCTGCTCAAGGAAGCCCTACCATTATTTAATGCTTCGATCTTAAATATTATCACTCTATCTTTATTAGTTGGCTATGTACCACAGGCTTTTAAGGTGGCAGTAATTAAACCATTACTTAAAAAGCCATCACTTGACCCAGCTATCTTAGCTAATTGTAGGCCAATCTCCAACCTTCCTTTTCTCTCAAAAATTCCTGAAAGGGTAGTTGTAAAACAGCTAACTGATCATCTGCAGAGGAATGGTCTATTTGAAGAGTTTCAGTCAGGGTTTAGAATTCATCATAGTACAGAAACAGCATTAGTGAAGGTTACAAATGATCTTCTTATGGCCTCAGACAGTGGACTCATGTCTGTCCTTGTTCTGTTAGACCTCAGTGCTGCTTTTGATACTGTTGACCATAAAATTTTATTAGAGATTAGAGCATGCCATAGGTATTAAAGGCACTGTGCTGCGGTGGTTTGAATCATATTTATCTAATAGATTACAATTTGTTCATGTAAATGGGGAATCTTCTTCACAGACTAAGGTTAATTATGGAGTTCCACAAGGTTCTGTGCTAGGACCAATTTTATTCACTTTATACATGCTTCCCTTAGGCAGTATTATTAGACGGCATTGCTTAAATTTTCATTGTTACGCAGATGATACCCAGCTTTATCTATCCATGAAGCCAGAGGACACACACCAATTAGCTAAACTGCAGGATTGTCTTACAGACATAAGGACATGGATGACCTCTAATTTCCTGCTTTTAAACTCAGATAAAACTGAAGTTATTGTACTTGGCCCCACAAATCTTAGAAACATGGTGTCTAACCAGATCCTTACTCTGGATGGCATTACCCTGACCTCTAGTAATACTGTGAGAAATCTTGGCGTCATTTTTGATCAGGATATGTCATTCAATGCGCATATTAAACAAATATGTAGGACTGCTTTTTTGCATTTATGCAATATCTCTAAAATTAGAAAGGTCTTGTCTCAGAGTGATGCTGAAAAACTAATTCATGCATTTATTTCCTCTAGGCTGGACTATTGTAATTCATTATTATCAGGTTGTCCTAAAAGTTCCCTGAAAAGCCTTCAGTTAATTCAAAATGCTGCAGCTAGAGTACTGACGGGGACTAGAAGGAGAGAGCATATCTCACCCATATTGGCCTCTCTTCATTGGCTTCCTGTTAATTCTAGAATAGAATTTAAAATTCTTCTTCTTACTTATAAGGTTTTGAATAATCAGGTCCCATCTTATCTTAGGGACTTCATAGTACAATATCACCCCAATAGAGCGCTTCGCTCTCAGACTGCAGGCTTACTTGTAGTTCCTAGGGTTTGTAAGAGTAGAATGGGAGGCAGAGCCTTCAGCTTTCAGGCTCCTCTCCTGTGGAACCAGCTCCCAATTTGGATCAGGGAGACAGACACCCTCTCTACTTTTAAGATTAGGCTTAAAACTTTCCTTTTTGCTAAAGCTTATAGTTAGGGCTGGATCAGGTGACCCTGAACCATCCCTTAGTTATGCTGCTATAGACTTAGACTGATGGGGGGTTCCCATGATGCACTGAGTGTTTCTTTCTCTTTTTGCTCTGTATGCACCACTCTGCATTTAATCATTAGTGATTGATCTCTGCTCCCCTCCACAGCATGTCTTTTTCCTGGTTCTCTCCCTCAGCCCCAACCAGTCCCAGCAGAAGACTGCCCCTCCCTGAGCCTGGTTCTGCTGGAGGTTTCTTCTTGTTAAAAGGGAGTTTTTCCCTTCCCACTGTCACCAAGTGCTTGCTCACAGGGGGTCGTTTTGACCGTTGGGGTTTTACATAATTATTGTATGGCCTTGCCTTACAATATAAAGCGCCTTGGGGCAACTGTTTGTTGTGATTTGGCGCTATATAAATAAAATTGATTGAATTGATTGATTGATTGACAGGTCATGTTTGCAGTTAAGAGAAATTTGACAAATATATTAATTTGAGTCTCACTGTCTTTCTAACTCCAAATTTCTTTCAGTGTTCCCAGAATGTTTGGCCTAACAGTCTCAAAACATTTGTACTAATGTTACAGTCAAATGTTCTGGGAACCAAAAAAAACACTTCCCTCTAAAACATTCTGAGAACTTTTCAGCTAACGTCTTCACGATGGGGAGCATGAGGTGAGGCACATGCTGAGGGGGGTCAACCCACACAAAAAATGGACCATGACAGGGTCTCCAGATGGGTGCTGAAAGACCAGCCTGTTGCACTCACACCGGTGGTGATGAAGTGTCTCATCATGTCATTCCTAACCCCCACTTCAGACCCAAACCAACTCATTTACAAGGCCTACAGGTCAACAGAGGACACCTTGACCTCTGCCCTCCGCAACACGCAGACCCACCTGGAGCAACAGGGTAACTACGACCGTCTTCTCTTCGTGGATCATAGTTCAGCATTCAACACCATCCTCCCCCGTGGCCTTGTGAGGAACCTGCTGAACCTCGGTCTACCTCATTCCACATGTCGTTGGATTAAGGACTTTCTGTCAGATGGCTCACAGAGAGTCAGGATTGGCCCTCACATATTCACAGCTCTCACACTCAGCACCGGTTCCCCTCAAGGCTGCGTGCTGAGCCCACTGCTCTTCATCCTCTGATTGCACCCCGTCTACACCAGCAACACCTTCATTAAGTATGTGGACAACACCACAGTGGTTATATCACTGGAGGAGATGAATCCACCTACCAGGAGGAGGTGGAACAGCTGACGTTGTGGTGTAGAGAAAATAGCCTGCTCCTGAACACATCCTAAACCAAGGAGCTAATTATAGACTTCAAGAGAAACAGACAGACATTCAGCCCGTCATCACTGGGGGGACCTGTGTGGAAAGGGTCAGGGACTTCAGTTTCCTGGGAGTCCACATAGAGGAGAAACTGACAGCAAAGACTCCACTTTCTGAGAGTCCTCAGGAAAAATAACATCAACCAGAGATGTCTGGTGTCTTTTTTTGCTCTGCCATGGAGAACATCTTCACATACTGCCTTTGTGTAGTTTACCAGCTGCACGGGGACAAACAGGAAAGAGCTCAAGAGAAGATCACTGGGTGCCCTCTACCCACACTGGGGGACCTTCATGGCTAAGACTGTCTCAGGAGAGCCAACACCATCCTAAAGGACTCGTCCCTCATCCTAAAGGACTCGTCCCAAACAGCCAGGTCACGTGACACACTTGGAATGAGTACAATATTTGTTTATGTGCTATATGCACTGCCACTGAAATATAAACAGTTTTGTACATACTTTTCTCATTTTTTTGTATGCAGTCTCTAATTTGCTACTACATTCTTAGAATTTTTTTTATTCTTTAGTTTGTGCTCTCAACACACCGCTTTCTTTCTGTGAAATTTTACATTTGTTTTTCTTTTGTTCTCCAGACCTTATTTTCATTTATATAGCGCCTCAAGGTGCTTCACACAAGTAAGGTCTAACCTTACCAACCCCCAGAGCAAGAACACAGGTGACAGTGGTAAGAAAAAAACTCCCTCTGATGATTTGAGGAAGAAACCTCAAGCAGACCAGACTCAAAGAGGTGACCCTCTGCTTGGACCTTGATACAGACGCAAATTACAAAACAAATATACAGGAAATGCTGTTGGTGCACAGGACAGGAGGGTCTCCAGCACAAATACCACACCCATCTCTGGATGGAGCTGCATCTTAAACAGAGAGAAAAAACAGAATCAGGCATCAGAAAGACAAGAAATACAGTATAATTTGTCAGCATTAAACAAGAAAAACAGAAGAAATACTGAGGTGATCGCCAGCCACTAGCCCTAAACTTTACTAACAGACCCAGACTTTAGATAAAGTTGAGGCTGTGGCACGCTCCGTTTACTAATAAACTGAATTAAAAGAGTAAAAAGCATAGAAACATACTATGCCAGTATGTTAGTCATACGAAAGGGAAAATAAGTGCGTCTTAAGTCTGAACTTGAAAGTCTCCACAGAATCTGACTGTTTTATTGATGCAGGGAGATCATTCCACAGAACAGGGGCACGATAAGAGAAAGCTCTGTGACCTGCAGACTTCTTATTCACCTTAGGGACACAAAGTAGTCCTCCAAAGGGTTGGGTATCAAGAACCGATTCTTTTCGGTTATCATAAAGAAATGATTTGATCCACCGATATCAATAGTCTTTTTGCTTAATGATTCTCTTATCGGTCCTTCAGAGCAGATCGAAGCAATGCTTCGATCCGCTGCCTCATAGGTTCTTTGATTCCCTGCTCTTCAGAAGCAGCAAGTCCGCTTCTTAACTCCTCTCAAAGCCATTAAAATATGTCAACCGTAAGTCACCTTTGTGCTGATTAAAGTCACTAACTGGGACTCTTGTCTTGTTGCAGTCGAGAAACGAGAATTGTCCTCCGTTCCGTTTGCACAGCTCCAAACGCAGTCCGGTCGGAATTAACTTCAAAAGGAATTGATGCTTTAAATAAAATGACACCTCTTTCCAAACGCTGTAATACAGACAATAAACTTCAATCGACTAAAAAATGTTTTTTCTTCCCAAAATGAGACGTCCTGCATTCTTTATGAATTACATCCTGACATGCAGCATAGCAGCTGCAAAAGCTCAGCTAAGATGTGTGGAAAGACATTCATGCCAGTAATGTCTGAAAGGAAATGCTTTTGACAAAAACAACAAATGTTCTTTATTTCTATTTATGTCCAGAGATCAAGGATCCAGTGACCAATTTCATATTTATTTAAGAGTCAATAAAATGTTGTTGACATATACTTGTAAAACCTGTAAAGCCTACATTTAGTACACAGAAAATTCACAAGAGCTATCGATAAGGAATGGGATCAGTAAGCGGAATCGATAATGGTATCGATAAAATCTTATCAGTACCCATCCCTAGTCCTGCCCCCTGAGAACGCAGAGCCCGGGCCGGTATGTAGGGTTTAATTAGGTCAGCTATGTAGGGAGGTGCCAGTCCATCAAATCAAATCAATTTTATTTATATAGCGCCAAATCACAACAAACAGTTGCCCCAAGGCGCTTTATATTGTAAGGCAAGGCCATACAATAATTATGTAAAAACCCCAACGGTCAAAACGACCCCCTGTGAGCAAGCACTTGGCTACAGTGGGAAGGAAAAACTCCCTTTTAACAGGAAGAAACCTCCAGCAGAACCAGGCTCAGGGAGGGGCAGTCTTCTGCTGGGACTGGTTGGGGCTGAGGGAGAGAACCAGGAAAAAGACATGCTGTGGAGGGGAGCAGAGATCAATCACTAATGATTAAATGCAGAGTGGTGCATACAGAGCAAAAAGAGAAAGAAACACTCAGTGCATCATGGGAACCCCCCAGCAGTCTACGTCTATAGCAGCATAACTAAGGGATGGTTCAGGGTCACCTGATCCAGCCCTAACTATAAGCTTTAGCACAAAGGAAAGTTTTAAGCCTAATCTTAAAAGTAGAGAGGGTGTCTGTCTCCCTGATCTGAATTGGGAGCTGGTTCCACAGGAGAGGAGCCTGAAAGCTGAAGGCTCTGCCTCCCATTCTACTCTTACAAACCCTAGGAACTACAAGTAAGCCTGCAGTCTGAGAGCAAAGTCCATGAACAGTTTTATAGGTTAGTAGCAGAACCTTAAAATCTGATCTCACTGGGACAGGAAGCCAGTGAAGAGACGTAAAATGGGTGTAATGTGATCAAACTTTCTGCTTTGTGTCAAAAATCTGGCTGCAGCATTTTGAACCAATTGGAGAGCCATAATGCTGGACTGTGGTAAACCAGAAAATAGAACATTGCAGTAGTCCAATCTAGAAGAGATAAATGCATGGATCAGGGTCTCAGCATCAGCCATAGACAGGATGGGACCTTTAAAATCTGTGTGTGGTTTGGTCAGGTTTATGTTGGCACTGAGAGGTTGCACTTTACCTTTCATTGTACTTGTTACAATGACAAAGTATCTGTATGAAGGAACTCCCATATTCAGACCATTTCTCGTGTCCCATTATGCTCTTCACTTCGTATGTTATGTCCAAACTCCTTCAAAACAGTGTTGGAGTCCAGTCAGATTCAATCGTGGACAGCAACCATATGGTGAAATGACATGTTTTTACTAAAGGTTTCTAGACCAGTGAGGATCACTGACCCCTGATGAGAGTTCATTGAAATCTTTTTTCAGCTGCTCCCATTAGGGGGCGCCACAGCAGATCAATGGTTTCCATCTCACCCTGTTCTCTGTATCTTCGTCTGTCTCACCAACCACCTGCATGCAGTATTGTGCATGAATGAGTTCAAAAGAACGCGTTCATTGATCACATTCTTTTTTCTGTGAACTTTGAACGCAGCACATTTGTAAATAAAGAACATGAATGTGAATTTGTTGAGATTGTGTGAAACGAATGACAAATGTCAATGTTGAGGGCCATTTAAACGTTAGGGAATTTTTCTCCTGATGATTCGAGACACACGACCTGCTCTTGCACTTGGAGTGTCTTGGCCTGATATCTCAGCGTGTGTTGTGTCCCTCCAACCACAAATGAGCACGCAGCCTGCTGAATGTGACGTGCAGCCAATCAGAAAGCGAGGTGACGGACGCATGGAGTGAAATGTAAATTCAAAACGGCTGTTCTGGTGCGGTGTCTCCATTCCTTTAAAGAACAGCTTTTCTTTGTGTTGTCTTTCCCTCTGTTGTAAATAGTCCACAAACTATGTCCTTGTGTTTACTCCTGAAGTCACATTTAATCTCGAGAGATGTGTGAGATTTCCTGTCTGACCTTACGTCATTTACGTCCACCTGCGCTGAAAAAAGTTTGAACATCAACAACCTCAATGTTGAATTTGAAACGACACGTTGAGTTGAAGCATCCGTCCAGTATGAAAGCATATATGCAAGTCCTGGAGGGTCGAAAGGGAAAGGGCGAGAAGACCCTCAGGGGTATGATCTCCCAGCGACAGGCAGACAGACTGATCATAGACTGCACTGTTGGAGATTTACAGCCTCTGAGTCAGGTTGAAAAACCCTCCTTCATAAAACTAGTGACTGGTTTGCAACCAGGCAGACGTGTACCTTCACGAAGGCAGACTCCTTCTGCACACCGTCTGTGATGAGTCTGGCCTTCTTCCTTTCACTCCAGAAGAAATCGACTTCATCCACAGGTTTGTGAGTGTGATGGGTCCCTGAGCGTTTGCGCTGAACATCCTTCAGGGGGAAAAACACATTCTTTGGGTACCTGGTGGTTCCTGCCATCGTGCAACTGAAAAATGATTTGAATGTTGGATGAGAGTTTGAAGCCCACAGCGACACAAGGTCTGACTGCATGCCATCCCCTCATCCAAAACATGATGCAGTCACTCTCTAGAAGGCTGGAAGGCATACATGATAAAAAGAGCACATTCTGGCAGCTACACGACTCCCAGTGTTCCAGCTGGACTGGGCAGAGGATGACATTAAGCGATCGCAGTACCGACGGATGTTGAAACCATCAAGCAATCTGTCAACGTGACTAATGAGTCTGATCAAGACCAGACCTCTCATGACCTTGAGAGGAAAAGCAGTGCTTCATCCTTTTTCAAGTTCAGTTGAAGCCCATCAACCGTCACTCAGTCTGAGGTGGACGTCTACCTGGACGCCCCGCCCACTGATGAGTTCACTGCTGCCACCCAAACTGAAAAAGCTCTTCATCAAATAGAACACAGCCATCCCATCAAGTGCTCCGGTGGAGAGGCTCTTCAGCACTGGTGACCAGATATTTAGGCCCAGGAGAAACAGATTGGGAGATGCAAACTTCGAAAAGCAACTGTTACTGAACGCCAAGAAACTGTGAACAGTGAACTGAGTCTGTGGAACTTACTGCAACATTGGGTTTCCTTGTGTGTGTGTTTTAAATAGTGCAGCGAGACGGAGCCACAGAGCTTCAAAAGGGTACATGATTAAAAAAAATAAGACCATTAAGATATTTTCTGTTCAAATGGATGTAACACACTGATTTATTAAACGTCTAAACACTATTGCAACGCTTGTTCTTGCTGCCCAACTATTTTCCGTATTACAACATTAATGGAACATAGCAAAATAAGAATCCTTATATATATATATATATATATATATATATATATATATATATATATATATATATATATACACACACACACAACCCCTGGCAAAAATTATGGAATCACCGGCCTCGGAGGATGTTCATTCAGTTGTTTAATTTTGTAGAAAAAAAGCAGATCACAGACATGACACAAAATAAAGTCATTTCAAATGGCAACTTTCTGGCTTTAAGAAACACTATAAGAAATCAAGAAAAAAAGATTGTGGCAGTCAGTAACAGTTACTTTTTTAGACCAAGCAGAGGAAAAAAATAGGGAATCACTCAATTCTGAGGAAAAAATTATGGAATCACCCTGTAAATTTTCATCCCCAAAACTAACACCTGCATCATATCAGATCTGCTCGTTAGTCTGCATCTAAAAAGGAGTGATCACACCTTGGAGAGCTGTTGCACCAAGTGGACTGACATGAATCATGGCTCCATCACGAGAGATATCAATTGAAACAAAGGAGAGGATTATCAAACTCTTAAAAGAGAGTAAATCATCACGCAATGTTGCAAAAGATGTTGGTTGTTCACAGTCAGCTGTGTCTAAACTCTGGACCAAATACAAACAACATGGGAAGGTTGTTAAAGGCAAACATACTGGTAGACCAAGGAAGACATCAAAGTGTCAAGACAGAAAACTTAAAGCAATATGTCTCAAAAATCGAAAAATGTACAACAAAACAAATGAGAAACGAATGGGAGGAAACTGGAGTCAACGTCTGTGACCGAACTGTAAGAAACCGCCTAAAGGAAATGGGATTTACATACAGAAAAGCTAAACGAAAGGCATCATTAACACCTAAACAGAAAAAAACAAGGTTACAATGGGCTAAGGAAAAGCAATTGTGGACTGTGGATGACTGGATGAAAGTCATATTCAGTGATGAATCTCGAATCTGCATTGGGCAAGGTGATGATGCTGGAACTTTTGTTTGGTGCCGTTCCAATGAGATTTATAAAGATGACTGTCTGAAGAGAACATGTAAATTTCCACAGTCATTGATGATATGGGGCTGCATGTCAGGTAAAGGCACTGGGGAGATGGCTGTCATTACATCATCAATAAATGCACAAGTTTATGTTGATATTTTGGACAATTGAAAGGATGTTTGAGGATGATGAAATCATTTTTCAAGATGATAATGCATCTTGCCATAGAGCAAAAACTGCAAAGACATTCCTTGCAAAAAGACACATAGGGTCAATGTCAATGAGCAGATCTGATTTGATGCAGGTGTTAATTTGGGGGATGAAAATTTATAGGGTGATTCCATAATTTTTTCCTCAGAATTGAGTGATTCCATATTTTTTTCCTCTGCTTGGTCTAAAAAAGTAACTGTTACTGACTGCCACAATCTTTTTTTCTTGATTTCTTACAGTGTTTCTTAAAGCCAGAAAGTTGCCATTTGAAATGACTTTAGTTTTGTGTCATGTCTGTGATCTGCTTTTTTTCTACAAAATTAAACAACTGAATGAACATCCTCTGAGGCCGGTGATTCCATAATTTTTGCCAGGGGTTTTATATATATATATATATATATATGGTTTTCGGTAAAAATTTTAACAGCTGATGAGAGATTTTGGTCTGGTAGTGTTGCCGTAAGGACGGCCCACGGTGCCTGACGGCGATCTGCGCTTCGAGGCGGCAGCGTCTCGTCGTTTCAAATTGAAAACTTCCACATTTCAGGCTCTGTTGACCCAGTAAGTCATCAGAGAACAGAGAAGTTTCAGAAGAAGTCTACATGAGGAGTTTATTCGGACATTCCACTGTTAACGGACATTTTGTAATGAAAGAACCCCCGCGGGGGGTCGCGACAGGAAAAACACCTCCGTTGGAAACCTTAACGGGCAAGTTGGAACATGCCCAAGCTGTTAAACAATTTCTCAGTTACTCACTTGTTGAAAGCCATCAAAAGCCGCCTGAATTTTACAAATGGTTTTCAACACGGAGGTGTTTTTCCTGTCGCGGCCCACACAGATTCGCCGAGTCGTCACGGAAACAACTCGGCGAATTTTGCGCGCACGTCTTTCATTACAAAATGTCCTTAAACAGTGGAATGTCCGCATAAAATCCTCATGCCGGCCTCTTCTGCATCTTCTCTGTTCTCTCACGACGTCCTGGGTGAATTAAGCCTTAAATTAGGATGTTTTCAGGTCGAAACAGGCCGACGACGGCGCCTGGAAGCGCTGCGTGATGTCCCGCTCCGTGGGAAGTCCTTACAGCGACAGAAACACCCCATAATCTCTCATCAGCCGTTAAACTTTTCACCGAAAACCATCTTAATTTCTCGAGTAGTGTCCACTCGGATATCCCTCACGGGTCCAGAAAAAATGTTGATAAAGAAACGCGCGCCGTCCGCAGTGGCTATTCAGACAAAGAGATTCTGACGGGTGGGGTGGAGCACTCCTCACTCAAGGCCTGCCCACAGGCGAATGACGTCACCGACACGCGTGAAAAAACTCACGCATGTGCACAAGGGTTCAAGCATGTCTGACGTAAAAACATATGAATCAAATCCATTTATTTTTTGAAAAAAATAAAAAGGAACACTTTTTTCATCACAGACCTCGTATGTATATATATATATATATATATATATATATATATATATATATATATATATATATGTGTGTGTGTGTGTGTGTGTGTGTGTGTACTCAGTGTTTTTGAGTATTCACCTTCCCAATACAGAGGTACTTCTAGTTTACGGGGTGCATTAGTTGATAGAAAAGTAAAAAAAGAGTTTGTGTTTAAATGCAGTATGACACCATAGCCTTTTTGTTTTTCAGCACTTTAATCTGAAACATTCGTACCTCAAGCTGTTTGACAAAGATGCCCGTTTGTCACACTAAAATGTACTATGTTTTTTTATGATGCATTTCTTTTCTGGTCCTTTTGTAGAGGAACATTATTGGGGCAACAGGCAAATAACCAAAAACAAATAATTTTTTTCGTCCTTTGTCCATACTATGAATGCAAAAACTTCCATTTTGTGTGATAGAATTTAAGATCTACAGTGACAGTTTTAGTCTCGAAGGTCGGCATAGTGATTGAAGTCATAGTTTGAAAAACAAGTTCAGTCTTTCATTTTAATTTCTCACCTAAAAAAAATGAACTGAACTTTGAATTAGTTCAAAATTGAAATGGTGAGCTATGAACGTGAACAGTTCACTTTGAACATGTGTGAAATGAACGTTGAACTAGTTCATGAAAAGTGTGAACTTCCACAACACTGCCTGCATGTCCTCCCTCAGCACATCCATAAACCTCCTCTTTGTCCTCCCTCTTCTCCTCCTGCCTGGTGGCTCCATCCTCAGCATCCTTCTCCCTATATACCCTGGGTCCCTCCTCTGCACGTCCAAACCATCTCAATCTCACATCTATGACTTTGTCTTCAAACCGTCCCACCTGAGCTGTCCCTCTGATATGTTCATTCCTAATCTTGTCCATCCTCATCACTCCCAAAGAGAATCTCAACATGTCCACCACCTGTCTTTTTGTTAGTGCCACCGTCTCTAAGCCGTCCAACATAGCTGGTCTCACTACTGTTTTGTAAACTTTCCCCTTCACTCTTGCTGATATTCTTCGGTCACAAATCACTCCTGCCACCTTTCTCCACCCACTCCACCCTGCCTGCACTCTCTTCTTCACCTCTCTACCACACTCTCCATTACTTTGAACAGTTGACCAAAATATTTAAACTCATCTACTTTCACCACTTCTACTCCTTGGAACTGCACTATTCCACTGGGCTCCCTCTCATTCACACACATGGACTCAGTCTGCTCTCCACAGCATATGAAAACAATTAAAAATATTTTTGATTTAATTATATACTTCATTACAAAATGGAAAAAGTACTACAACAAACTGAGGCGGCCATCTGTAGGGTCAGGTTTAGGGTTTACCCATCTTCTCCCTGGTTTCACTCAGGGTTGCCAAAGAAGGTCTAAGCTGGATCTGCATGTTGATTTGGCACATGTTTTATGCCATATGTTCTTCCATACATAATTCCACACAACCTAGAGAATGGGCAGGGGTTCTCTGGAACCAGGAACCTTCTGCTCTGGAAACATGTGGCCTGAGGATCATTAACATGTATTAGAATTTAATTTGATCTAGGAAATAGAAATGTTTGTCTTTATCTTAAATATTGATTGTTTTGTCTTTTCTGAAGGTCCTGGACCATTTCCAGGTCTTCTCGACCTGTGGGGTGGTGCTGGACAGCTGATGGAGTTGCGAGCGGCACTGCTGGCCTCTCACGGCTTTGCATCAATGGCACTTGACTACTTGACCTGTAAAATAACGAAGGAAACAGGAAAGGCGGTGGACAACCAGTATTTTGAGGTAACCCAGGTCATCACAAACCTTGGCCAATGTTTGAGCCTTCATGTGCTTGAAAGTTTTTGCTTGCTCAGGTGTGACCGAGATGAACGCTGAACCCTCCTGCAAAGGTGACTCGATGAAACAAGTCAGTCTGTTTGAAGAATGCTTCATGGGTCTTTGTTGTCGACCACATCAGTTTTCATTGTTGCCACAAAAGTTAATGAAGTCCAGGACTCTAATTATTGCCATTATTATAGTACAACCCCAATTCCATGTTGGGAAAGTGTAGGAACACGGACCCACAACAGGGGGCGCAAATGAACGGACAATGGAGTAAGTCAAAATAACAACGCTTTACTGTTGTGAATGTGCACAACGAATACAACCAATTACAGAAATGGACAAAAGTCAATACACAAAGGTGTCGTGTGGGCAGGCTCGAAGATAGGAGACGCCTCTCCAAGGTAAGACCGGAACCACACGGCTTCCTCCGCCACAGGACCCCGGGAATACTGGAGCCGCCAAGTCCCGAACTCCCAGGTGGCCACTGCCTCCGCGTGTCGGACCTGGTACTGCTGGCGAGGGAAAAAGAACAGTTAGATGGGGGCGCGTTTGCACCCAGAACTCCGAACGGCAGGAAAGGTACCTCCACCTCTCGTTGGAACAGTAAACCAATAACTAGCTCAGTCAAAACTGTGTACTCAGTAGGCTTTGATATGTTACCTCTCTGGTAGAAACGATATCTCGGCAATGAGGTGGAGATGCCGTCCTGCTGATATACCCCACTGATGATTGCCGTCAGCTGTCTCAGGTGATGGGTGACAGCTGTCACCGAGGCTGCTCCCGTGAGGCGGCGGCGCCCTCTGGTGCCTGGAGCCCGCACTCCAGGCAGGGCGCCCTCTGGTGATGGTGGGCCAGCAGTACCTCCTCTTCAGCGGCCCACACAACATTCCAATGAAGTTGGGACGTTGTATAAAATGTAAATAAATACAGAATACAATCATGGGTGCAATTTGGTGGGGGATAGGGGGGAGAAAAAAAATACAGTATGTGATAGTTAATAATTATTGAGAGCCTGTTCTTTCATATTTCTGAATACATTTTACCACATTGCAGTTGTTTTTTTTTTTTTTTTTTAAATGAAAACTCAACCTATCATTCTTTTTGAGTTCTACACATGTGGTGATACCTTATTTACACCAGGATGTTAATAAAATCAATGCTGGCTGTTCTCAGAATAAAGTTCTTATATCCACAGTTTCAAATTGTATAAGTCAAATGGTGTCCACTTTATGGTCTTCTCAAAACATTAAAATTACTCTTCTGGATGCTCAGAATGCATCTGAGCTTATCTAGAAACCGCTGGCTTCTGGGGGCCTAAAGCCGCCCCCAGACCCCCGGCCTATGGGCTTCAGCCCTGCGGGCCTCACACTTTGTCCCCACCAATATCTAGTTCTAAATTGCGCCCTTGAATATAATGATTTTCAAATCCTCTTTAACCTATATTCAATTGAATACACCAAAAAGACAAGATATTTCACGTTCAGACTGGTAAACTTTATTGTTTTTGTGCAAATATTTGCTCATTTTGAAATGGATGCCTGCAACACATTTCAAAAAAGCTGGAACAGTGGTATGTTTACCGCTGTGTTACATCACCTTTCCTTCTAACAACACTCAATAAGCGTTTGGGAACTGAGGACACTAATTTTGAGTGTCATGATTGGGTATAAAAAGGAGCATCCCCAAAAGGCTCAGCCATTCACAAGCAAAGATGGGGCGAGGATCACCACTTTGTGAACCACTACGTGAAAAAAAACCAGTCCAACAGTTTAAGAACAATGTTTCTCAATGTTCAATTGCAAGGAATTTAAGGGATTCCATCATCTACAGTCCATAATATAATCAGAAGATTCAGAGAATCTGTAGAACTTTCTACACGCAAGTGGCACAGCCGAAAAGAAAGAGTCTTGGTTTTGATGAGGGTCACAGTGAGACTGAAAGAAGCTGACGTCTGGACTGTGTCCATGGCTCCGCTGCTTTCATCAGCGAGTGCTGAGAACTTCATTCCACAGACCGTTCCAGCCCAAGGTTACTGGTTAACCTTCAGGTCTCACAACCAGAAAGTTCATCATTAAGGTCCTTAAGGGCGTTTGACGCATCGCGGATCACTCTAAAAAGCATTGTTTTCAATAAGACACTTTGTGTTTTTGACGCGTTGCGAAGCTACACAAGGGGGGGGTGCGTTGCCTCTTGTCATCAAGCTGCCGTGGTCAGAGTTCAACCCAATTCAACTTTCGCTGCTGTGAGCTGTGACATAGCTTCGCGCTGTCCAATAGAAACGAGGCATCAGGCCAAAACACAGAAGACTGCAGAGCAGAAACAACTGATGTGGTGGAGGGTGGACTTTTTTCTGGTTCCGGAGCACAGCGGTGTTCTGCTGTATCTGTTAGCTGTTTGAACTGAGCTGTTTGAGTTCTTTGAATTAAGTCTTTTTCAAGACTTTTTTACTTTTTTTTACTTTTTCACCGTGCTCCAACGCCTAAAGAAGACCTCTAACGGTCGAAGCATCGCGACGGAGCTCTTTTATCAGCTAACCTTCATCAGCGTTGGCAAGCTAACTAGCTTGCTAACGCTTTCGTTTTTATTTTTATTTTATTTTTTAGCACTGTTGTCGTGCTGCTCCACAGCCTGCCTAGTGGATTTTTATTTTATTTTAGCACTGTTGTCGTGCGTTACCTGTGCTGCTCCACAGCCTGTCCAGTGGATTTTTATTTTATTTTAGCACTGTTGTCGTGTGTTACCTGTGCTGCTCCACAGCCTGTCCAGTGGATTTTTATTTTATTTTTTAGCACTGTTGTCGTGCGTTACCTGTGCTGCTCCACAGCCTGTCCAGTGGATTTTTATTTTATTTTTAGCACTGTTGTCGTGCGTTACCTGTGCTGCTCCACAGCCTGTCCAGTGGATTTTTATTTTATTTTTACCACTGTTGTCGTGTGTTACCTGTGCTGCTCCACAGCCTGTCCAGTGGATTTTATTTTGTTTTTAGCACTGTTGTCGTGTGTTACCTGTGCTGCTCCACAGCCTGTTCAGTGGATTTTTATTTTATTTTTTAGCACTGTTGTCGTGTGTTACCTGTGCTGCTCCACAGCCTGTTCAGTGGATTTTTATTTTATTTTTTAGCACTGTTGTCGTGTGTTACCTGTGCTGCTCCACAGCCTGTCCAGTGGATTTTGATTTTGATTTTATTTTTTTGGGCGCTGTTGTCGTGCGTTACCTGTGCTGCTCCACAGCCTGTCCAGTGGATTTTTATTTTATTTTTTACCACTGTTGTCGTGTGTTACCTGTGCTGCTCCACAGCCTGTCCAGTGGATTTTGATTTTGATTTTATTTTTTTGGGCGCTGTTGTCGTGCGTTACCTGTGCTGCTCCACAGCCTGTCCAGTGGATTTTATTTAGCGCTGTTGTCGTGCGTTACCTGTGCTGCTCCACAGCCTGTCTAGTGGATTTTTATTTTGTTTTAGCACTGTTGTCGTGCGTTGCCTGTGCTGCTCCACAGCCTGTCTAGTGGATTTTTATTTTGTTTTAGCACTGTTGTCGTGCGTTGCCTGTGCTGCTCCACAGCCTGTCTAGTGGATTTTTATTTTATTTTAGCACTGTTGTCGTGTGTTACCTGTGCTGCTCCACAGCCTGTTCAGTGGATTTTTATTTTATTTTTTAGCACTGTTGTCGTGTGTTACCTGTGCTGCTCCACAGCCTGTTCAGTGGATTTTTATTTTATTTTTTAGCACTGTTGTCGTGTGTTACCTGTGCTGCTCCACAGCCTGTTCAGTGGATTTTTATTTTATTTTTTAGCACTGTTGTCGTGCGTTACCTGTGCTGCTCCACAGCCTGTTCAGTGGATTTTTATTTTATTTTTTAGCACTGTTGTCGTGTGTTACCTGTGCTGCTCCACAGCCTGTTCAGTGGATTTTTATTTTATTTTTTAGCACTGTTGTCGTGTGTTACCTGTGCTGCTCCGCAGCCTGTCCAGTGGATTTTTATTTTATTTTTTACCACTGTTGTCGTGTGTTACCTGTGCTGCTCCACAGCCTGTCCAGTGGATTTTGATTTTGATTTTATTTTTTTGGGCGCTGTTGTCGTGCGTTACCTGTGCTGCTCCACAGCCTGTCCAGTGGATTTTTATTTAGCGCTGTTGTCGTGCGTTACCTGTGCTGCTCCACAGCCTGTCTAGTGGATTTTTATTTTGTTTTAGCACTATTGTTGTGCGTTACCTGTGCTGCTCCACAGCCTGTCCAGTGGATTTTTATTTTATTTTTTAGCACTGTTGTTGTGCGTTACCTGTGCTGTTCCACAGCCTGTCCAGTGGATTTTTATTTTATTTTTTAGCACTGTTGTTGTGCGTTACCTGTGCTGCTCCACAGCCTGTCTAGTGGATTTTTATTTTGTTTTAGCACTGTTGTCGTGCGTTGCCTGTGCTGCTCCACAGCCTGTCTAGTGGATTTTTATTTTGTTTTAGCACTGTTGTCGTGCGTTGCCTGTGCTGCTCCACAGCCTGTCCAGTGGATTTTTATTTTTATTTTATTTTATTTTTTAGCACTATTGTTGTGCGTTACCTGTGCTGCTCCACAGCCTGTCCAGTGGATTTTTATTTTATTTTTTAGCACTGTTGTTGTGCGTTACCTGTGCTGCTCCACAGCCTGTCTAGTGGATTTTTATTTGTTTTAGCACTGTTGTCGTGCGTTGCCTGTGCTGCTCCACAGCCTGTCTAGTGGATTTTTATTTTGTTTTAGCACTGTTGTCGTGCGTTGCCTGTGCTGCTCCACAGCCTGTCCAGTGGATTTTTATTTTTATTTTATTTTATTTTTTAGCACTATTGTTGTGCGTTACCTGTGCTGCTCCACAGCCTGTCCAGTGGATTTTTATTTTATTTTTTAGCACTGTTGTTGTGCGTTACCTGTGCTGCTCCACAGCCTGTCTAGTGGATTTTTATTTTGTTTTAGCACTGTTGTCGTGCGTTACCTGTGCTGCTCCACAGCCTGTCCAGTGGATTTTTATTTTTATTTTATTTTATTTTTTAGCACTGTTGTTGTGCGTTACCTGTGCTGCTCCACAGCCTGTCCAGTGGATTTTTATTTTATTTTTTAGCACTGTTGTTGTGCGTTACCTGTGCTGCTCCACAGCCTGTCTAGTGGATTTTTATTTGGTTTTAGCACTGTTGTCGTGCGTTACCTGTGCTGCTCCACAGCCTGTCTAGTGGATTTTTATTTTGTTTTAGCACTGTTGTTGTGCGTTACCTGTGCTGCTCCACAGCCTGTCTAGTGGATTTCTATTTTGTTTTAGCACTGTTGTCGTGCGTTACCTGTGCTGCTCCACAGCCTGTCTAGTGGATTTTTATTTTATTTTTTAGCACTGTTGTCGTGCGTTACCTGTGCTGCTCCACAGCCTGTCTAGTGGATTTTTATTTTGTTTTAGCACTGTTGTCGTGCGTTGCCTGTGCTGCTCCACAGCCTGTCCAGTGGATTTTGATTTTGATTTTATTTTTTTTAGCACTGTTGTCGTGTGTTACCTGTGCTGCTCCACAGCCTGTCTAGTGGATTTTTATTTATTTTTTACCACTGTTGTCGTGTGTTACCTGTGCTGCTCCGCAGCCTGTCCAGTGGATTTTTATTTTATTATTTTATTTTATTTATTTATTTATTTATTTATTTTTTTAGCACTGTTGTCGTGCGTTACCTGTGCTGCTCCACAGCCTGTCCAGTGGATTTTGATTTTGATTTTATTTTTTTGGGCGCTGTTGTCGTGCGTTACCTGTGCTGCTCCACAGCCTGTCTAGTGGATTTTTATTTTGTTTTAGCACTGTTGTCGTGTGTTGCCTGTGCTGCTCCACAGCCTGTCCAGTGGATTTTTATTTAGCGCTGTTGTCGTGCGTTACCTGTGCTGCTCCACAGCCTGTCTAGTGGATTTTTATTTTGTTTTAGCACTGTTGTCGTGTGTTGCCTGTGCTGCTCCACAGCCTGTCCAGTGGATTTTTATTTAGCGCTGTTGTCGTGCGTTACCTGTGCTGCTCCACAGCCTGTCCAGTGGATTTTTATTTAGCACTGTTGTCGTGCGTTACCTGTGCTGCTCCACAGCCTGTCCAGTGGATTTTGATTTTGATTTTATTTTTTTGGGCGCTGTTGTCGTGCGTTACCTGTGCTGCTCCACAGCCTGTCCAGTGGATTTTTATTTAGCGCTGTTGTCGTGCGTTACCTGTGCTGCTCCACAGCCTGTCTAGTGGATTTTTATTTTGTTTTAGCACTGTTGTCGTGTGTTGCCTGTGCTGCTCCACAGCCTGTCCAGTGGATTTTTATTTTTATTTTATTTTATTTTTTACCACTGTTGTCGTGCGTTACCTGTGCTGCTCCACAGCCTGTCCAGTGGATTTTTATTTAGCGCTGTTGTCGTGCGTTACCTGTGCTGCTCCACAGCCTGTCTAGTGGATTTTTATTTTGTTTTATTTTATTTTTTACCACTGTTGTCGTGCGTTACCTGTGCTGCTCCACAGCCTGTCCAGTGGATTTTTATTTAGCGCTGTTGTCGTGCGTTACCTGTGCTGCTCCACAGCCTGTCTAGTGGATTTTTATTTTGTTTTATTTTATTTTTTACCACTGTTGTCGTGCGTTACTTGTGCTGCTCCACAGCCTGTCCAGTGGATTTTTATTTAGCGCTGTTGTCGTGCGTTACCTGTGCTGCTCCACAGCCTGTCCAGTGGATTTTTATTTTTATTTTATTTTATTTTTTAGCACTGTTGTTGTGCGTTACCTGTGCTGCTCCACAGCCTGTCCAGTGGATTTTTATTTTGTTTTAGCACTGTTGTTGTGCGTTACCTGTGCTGCTCCACAGCCTGTCTAGTGGATTTTTATTTTGTTTTAGCACTGTTGTCGTGCGTTACCTGTGCTGCTCCACAGCCTGTCTAGTGGATTTTTATTTTGTTTTAGCACTGTTGTCGTGCGTTACCTGTGCTGCTCCACAGCCTGTCTAGTGGATTTCTATTTTGTTTTAGCACTGTTGTCGTGCGTTACCTGTGCTGCTCCACAGCCTGTCTAGTGGATTTTTATTTTGTTTTAGCACTGTTGTCGTGCGTTGCCTGTGCTGCTCCACAGCCTGTCTAGTGGATTTTTATTTTGTTTTAGCACTGTTGTCGTGCGTTACCTGTGCTGCTCCACAGCCTGTCTAGTGGATTTTTATTTTGTTTTAGCACTGTTGTTGTGCGTTACCTGTGCTGCTCCACAGCCTGTCTAGTGGATTTTTATTTTGTTTTAGCACTGTTGTCGTGTGTTGCCTGTGCTGCTCCACAGCCTGTCCAGTGGATTTTTATTTTTATTTTATTTTATTTTTTACCACTGTTGTCGTGCGTTACCTGTGCTGCTCCACAGCCTGTCCAGTGGATTTTATTTAGCGCTGTTGTCGTGCGTTACCTGTGCTGCTCCACAGCCTGTCTAGTGGATTTTTATTTTGTTTTAGCACTGTTGTCGTGTGTTGCCTGTGCTGCTCCACAGCCTGTCCAGTGGATTTTTATTTTTATTTTATTTTATTTTTTACCACTGTTGTCGTGCGTTACCTGTGCTGCTCCACAGCCTGTCCAGTGGATTTTTATTTAACGCTGTTGTCGTGCGTTACCTGTGCTGCTCCACAGCCTGTCCAGTGGATTTTTATTTTATTTTATTTTATTTTTTAGCACTGTTGTTGTGCGTTACCTGTGCTGCTCCACAGCCTGTCCAGTGGATTTTTATTTAACGCTGTTGTCGTGCGTTACCTGTGCTGCTCCACAGCCTGTCCAGTGGATTTTTATTTTTATTTTATTTTATTTTTTAGCACTGTTGTTGTGCGTTACCTGTGCTGCTCCACAGCCTGTCCAGTGGATTTTTATTTTGTTTTAGCACTGTTGTTGTGCGTTACCTGTGCTGCTCCACAGCCTGTCTAGTGGATTTTTATTTTGTTTTAGCACTGTTGTCGTGCGTTACCTGTGCTGCTCCACAGCCTGTCTAGTGGATTTTATTTTGTTTTAGCACTGTTGTCGTGCGTTACCTGTGCTGCTCCACAGCCTGTCTAGTGGATTTCTATTTTGTTTTAGCACTGTTGTCGTGCGTTACCTGTGCTGCTCCACAGCCTGTCTAGTGGATTTTTATTTTGTTTTAGCACTGTTGTCGTGCGTTACCTGTGCTGCTCCACAGCCTGTCTAGTGGATTTTTATTTTGTTTTAGCACTGTTGTCGTGCGTTACCTGTGCTGCTCCACAGCCTGTCTAGTGGATTTTTATTTTGTTTTAGCACTGTTGTCGTGTGTTGCCTGTGCTGCTCCACAGCCTGTCCAGTGGATTTTTATTTTTATTTTATTTTATTTTTTAGCACTGTTGTTGTGCGTTACCTGTGCTGCTCCACAGCCTGTCCAGTGGATTTTTATTTTTATTTTATTTTATTTTTAGCACTGTTGTTGTGCGTTACCTGTGCTGCTCCACAGCCTGTCTAGTGGATTTTTATTTTATTTTAGCACTGTTGTCGTGCGTTACCTGTGCTGCTCCACAGCCTGTCTAGTGGATTTTTATTTTGTTTTAGCACTGTTGTCGTGCGTTACCTGTGCTGCTCCACAGCCTGTCTAGTGGATTTTTATTTTGTTTTAGCACTGTTGTCGTGCGTTACCTGTGCTGCTCCACAGCCTGTCTAGTGGATTTTTATTTTATTTTAGCACTGTTGTCGTGTGTTACCTGTGCTGCTCCACAGCCTGTCTAGTGGATTTTTATTTTATTTTAGCACTGTTGTCGTGTGTTACCTGTGCTGCTCCACAGCCTGTCTAGTGGATTTTTATTTTATTTTAGCACTGTTGTCGTGCGTTACCTGTGCTGCTCCACAGCCTGTCTAGTGGATTTTTATTTTGTTTTAGCACTGTTGTCGTGCGTTACCTGTGCTGCTCCACAGCCTGTCTAGTGTCGGATTCCCTGTTTGGGAATCCGCTAGCTTAGCGTAGCTACTAGCTCTTAGCCGTTTTAGCATGGCGGCTTCTCCTGTCTCTCCCGTACTTTTCTGCTCTGGGTGTGAAATGTTTAGTTATTCCTCGGCCTCTTTTAGCAGTAACGGTACATGTAATAAGTGCAGCTTATTCGTAGCTTTGGAGGCCAGGCTGGGCGAATTGGAGGCTCGGCTCCGCACCTTGGAAAATTCTACAGCTAGCCAGGCCCCTGTAGTCGGTGCGGACCAAGGTAGCTTAGCCGCCGTTAGTTCCCCCCTGGCAGACCCCGTGCAGTCGGGAAGGCAGGCTGACTGGGTGACTGTGAGGAGGAAGCGTAGCCCTAAACAGAAGCCCCGTGTACACCGTCAACCCGTTCACATCTCTAACCGTTTTTCCCCACTCGACGATACACTCGCCGAGGATCAAACTCTGGTTATTGGCGACTCTGTTTTGAGAAATGTGAAGTTAGCGACACCAGCAACCATTGTCAATTGTCTTCCGGGGGCCAGAGCAGGCGACATCGAAGGACATTTGAAATTGCTGGCTAAGGCTAAGCGTAAATTTGGTAAGATTGTAATTCACGTCGGCAGTAATGACACTCGGTTACGCCAATCGGAAGTCACTAAAATTAACATTAAATCGGTGTGTAACTTTGCAAAAACAATGTCGGACTCTGTTGTTTTCTCTGGGCCCCTCCCCAATCAGACCGGGAGTGACATGTTTAGCCGCATGTTCTCCTTGAATTGCTGGCTGTCTGAGTGGTGTCCAAAAAATGAGGTGGGCTTCATTGATAATTGGCAAAGCTTCTGGGGAAAACCTGGTCTTGTTAGGAGAGACGGCATCCATCCCACTTTAGAGGGAGCAGCTCTCATTTCTAGAAATCTGGCCAATTTTTTGGGATCCTCCAAACTGTGACTGTCTAGCGTTGGGACCAGGAGGCAGAGCTGTGGTCTTATACACCTCTCTGCAGCTTCTCTCCCCCTGCCATCCCCCTATTACCCCATCCCCGTAGAGACGGTGCCTGCTCCCAGACCACCAATAACTAGCAAAAATCTATTTAAGCATAAAAATTCAAAAAGAAAAAATAATATAGCACCTTCAATTGCACCACAGACTAAAACAGTTAAATGTGGTCTATTAAACATTAGGTCTCTTTCTTCTAAGTCCCTGTTGGTAAATGATATAATAATTGATCAACGTATTGATTTATTCTGCCTAACAGAAACCTGGTTACAGCAGGATGAATATGTTAGTTTAAATGAGTCAACACCCCCGAGTCACACTAACTGTCAGAATGCTCGTAGCACGGGCCGAGGAGGAGGATTAGCAGCAATCTTCCATTCCAGCTTATTAATTAATCAAAAACCTAGACAGAGCTTTAATTCATTTGAAAGCTTGTCTCTTAGTCTTGTCCATCCAAATTGGAAGTCCCAAAAACCAGTTTTATTTGTTATTATCTATCGTCCACCTGGTCGTTACTGTGAGTTTCTCTGTGAATTTTCAGACCTTTTGTCTGACTTAGTGCTTAGCTCAGATAAGATAATTATAGTGGGCGATTTTAACATCCACACAGATGCTGAGAATGACAGCCTCAACACTGCATTTAATCTATTATTAGACTCTGTCGGCTTTGCTCAAAAAGTAAATGAGTCCACCCACCACTTTAATCATATTTTAGATCTTGTTCTGACTTATGGTATGGAAATAGAAGACTTAACAGTATTCCCTGAAAACTCCCTTTTGTCTGATCATTTTTTAATAACATTTACATTTACCCTGATGGACTACCCTGCAGTGGGGAATAAGTTTCATTACACTAGAAGTCTTTCAGAAAGCGCTGTAACTAGGTTTAAGGATATGATTCCTTCTTTATGTTCTCTAATGTCATATACCAACACAGAGCAGAGTAGCTACCTAAACTCTGTAAGGGAGTTAGAGTATCTTGTCAATAGTTTTACATCCTCATTGAAGACAACTTTGGATGCTGTAGCTCCTCTGAAAAAGAGAGCTTTAAATCAGAAGTGTCTGACTCCGTGGTATAACTCACAAACTCGTAGCTTAAAGCAGATAACCCGTAAGTTGGAGAGGAAATGGCGTCTCACTAATTTAGAAGATCTTCACTTAGCCTGGAAAAAGAGTTTGTTGCTCTATAAGAAAGCCCTTCGTGAAGCTAGGACATCTTTCTACTCATCACTAATTGAAGAAAATAAGAACAACCCCAGGTTTCTTTTCAGCACTGTAGCCAGGCTGACAAAGAGTCAGAGCTCTATTGAGCTGAGTATTCCATTAACTTTAACTAGTAATGACTTCATGACTTTCTTTGCTAACAAAATTTTGACTATTAGAGAAAAAATTACTCATAACCATCCCAAAGATGTATCGTTATCTTTGGCTGCTTTCAGTGATGCCGGTATTTGGTTAGACTCTTTCTCTCCGATTGTTCTGTCTGAGTTATTTTCATTAGTTACTTCATCCAAACCATCAACATGCTTATTAGACCCCATTCCTGCCAGGCTGCTCAAGGAAGTCCTACCATTATTTAATGCTTCAATCTTAAATATGATCAATCTATCTTTGTTAGTTGGTTATGTACCACAGGCCTTTAAGGTGGCAGTAATTAAACCATTACTTAAAAAGCCATCACTTGACCCAGCTATCTTAGCTAATTATAGGCCAATCTCCAACCTTCCTTTTCTCTCAAAGATTCTTGAGAGGGTAGTTGTAAAACAGCTAACTGATCACCTGCAGAGGAATGGTCTATTTGAAGAGTTTCAGTCAGGTTTTAGAATTCATCATAGTACAGAAACAGCATTAGTGAAGGTTACAAATGATCTTCTTATGGCTTCGGACAGTGGACTTATCTCTGTGCTTGTTCTGTTGGACCTCAGTGCTGCTTTTGATACTGTTGACCATAAAATTTTATTACAGAGATTAGAGCATGTCATAGGTATTAAAGGCATTGCGCTGCGGTGGTTTGAATCATATTTGTCTAATAGATTACAGTTTGTTCATGTAAATGGGGAATCTTCTTCACAGACTGTTAAAGATTTTGTATATATGTTATCACTGTTAAACGTTTGTACATTTGTCTTCTTTCTCATGAGAACGGTGTTGTGCTGTTTTGCACTTCACCCTGAGAATGTATGTGTTATTCAACCTTGTTTAGCTTTGTCTTCTTTCTCATGAGAACGGTGTTGTGCTGTTTTGCACTTCACCCTGAGAACGTACGTGTTATTCAACCTTGTTTTAGCTTTGTCTTCTTTCTCATGAGAACGGAGATGTGCTGTTTTGCACCTGTCTTAATGCAATCCTGAGAATTCAATTTTGTTTTAGCACTCTGGGGTCAATCTGAGCTGGGAATGAAGGACTGGATGTACTTATTGTTATAACATAACTTTGTTTTCGCAGCCTCTAACGACTGGGAGCAAGAGAACGTTTTGACTATTGTGATGTGGTGTTTAGTGTGAAGGAGTGTGGAAGACAGGACACTTCAGGCAGATGCAGAACAGCTGATACCTGCAACAGACGAACGAGATGTGCTGACCTGAAGTGTTCTTCCTTACAGCTGCACTTGACGTATGCGTTTATGTTATGGGAAGAAACTTGTCTTGCGTCATTACCCCCACCCTTAGGACAAGTTTCTTGTTTATGTGATGAGGGCGTCTCTTAATAAAAAGAGCGGAAAAGCAGGCCAGACTTTAGTGTAGCCTTGGTGTACAGCCTGGCCGCACTCCGCGCGTAATATTTGATTTTCTGTCTCACTGGTGTTTCTTGACTCTGTTTGTCTTGTTAAAGGTTTTACAAATGTTTGGAGGAGAAAATACCCAACACAGACTAAAGTTAATTATGGAGTTCCACAAGGTTCTGTGCTAGGACCAATTTTATTCACTTTATACATGCTTCCCTTAGGCAGTATTATTAGACGGTATTGCTTAAATTTTCATTGTTACGCAGATGATACCCAGCTTTATCTATCCATGAAGCCAGAGGATACACACCAATTAGCTAAACTGCAGGATTGTCTTACAGACATAAAGACATGGATGACCTCTAATTTCCTGCTTTTAAACTCAGATAAAACTGAAGTTATTGTACTTGGCCCCACAAATCTTAGAAGCATGGTGTCTAACCAGATCGTTACTCTGGATGGCATTTCCCTGATCTCTGGTAATACTGTGAGAAATCTTGGAGTTATTTTTGATCAGGATATGTCATTCAAAGCGCATATTAAACAAATATGTATGACTGCCTTTTTGCATTTACGCAATATCTCTAAAATCAGAAAGGTCTTGTCTCAGAGTGATGCTGAAAAACTAATTCATGCATTTGTTTCCTCTAGGCTGGACTATTGTAATTCATTATTATCAGGTTGTCCTAAAAGTTCCCTAAAAAGCCTTCAGTTGGTTCAGAATGCTGCAGCTAGAGTACTGACGGGGACTAGCAGGAGAGAGCATATCTCACCCGTGTTGGCCTCCCTTCATTGGCTTCCTGTTAATGCTAGAATAGAATTTAAAATTCTTCTTCTTACTTATAAGGTTTTGAATAATCAGGTCCCATCTTATCTTAGGGACCTCGTAGTACCATATTACCCCATTAGAGCGCTTCGCTCTCAGACTGCGGGCTTACTTGTAGTTCCTAGGGTTTGTAAGAGTAGAATGGGAGGCAGAGCCTTCAGCTTTCAGGCTCCTCTCCTGTGGAACCAGCTCCCAATTCAGATCAGGGAGACAGATACCCTCTCTACTTTTAAGATTAGGCTTAAAACTTTCCTTTTCGCTAAGGCTTATAGTTAGGGCTGGATCGGGTGACCCTGGACCATCCCTTGGTTATGTTGCTTTAGACGTAGACTGTGTTTCATGGTTATTGTGTGGCCTTGCCTTGCAATGTGGAGCGCCTTGGGGCAACTGTTTGTTGTGATTTGGCGCTATACAAGAAAAAAGTTGATTGATTGATTGATTGATACACATCAGTGGCAGAAACATGTCACAGAACTAATTTCTGATTACTGTAGGGGAGGTGATGGTCTAGTGGTTAAGGTGTTGGGCTTGAGTCCAGAAGATCATGGGTTCAAATCCCCGCCTGACTGGAAAATCACTAAGGGCCCATGGGCAAGGCCTTTAATCCTCTAGCTCAAAGCGCTTTACAATAATGCCTCACATTCACCCCCGATGTCAGGGTGCTGCCATACAAGGTGCTCACTACACACCGGGAGCAATAGGGGATTAAAGGCCTTGCCCAAGGGCCCTTAGTGATTTTCCAGTCAGGCGGGGATTTGAACCCATGATCTTCTGGACGCAAGCCCAACACCTTAACCACTAGACCATCACCTCCCCTGAGAGTAAAAAGACTTTATCTCAAAAAGACAGGTTGGGATTCAGTACACAAGTAGACAGTCAGAGAAGCAACGGTACAGCCAGGAGTCAGGCTAAGGCGAGGTCAAAATCTGGTCAATACACAAGGCGGCAAAGGTCATGGGCTGAGGCGAGAGCAAGGTCAAAAGCAGAACGCGATCAAAACATGACAGGGCAAAACAGAGCAGACAAAGAGGGCTGGAACATGAACTACAAAGCACAACGAACTGGCAGGGAGTGGAGAAAGTGAGGGGCTTAAATAACGGGTGCAGTAATTAGGGAAACAAGACAGATGTCAGGCAATGTGCTGGAAGGGGCATGGTCAGACAAGACAGGTGAGACAGGAGTAGAGTGACAGGTGGGCGTGACTAACACAAGCAGACTCAGAGTGACTGTAAATCAAACCCCAACCTACGGAGATAAAAACTGAAATGCCTAATGCAGAGAGGAAGCAAATATCAAAGACAAGGAAAAAATACCAACATGAACAGACAGTGATCAACAAGAAAATAAAGGTGGAGACCATACTGGAACAAGACTAAACAAGTGGCAACAGTATAACAGAAAATACAATTAATGACTACCCAGAAAATAAAAGATAAACAGAGCATAAAACCAATGACCAAAGTAATACGCACAGAAAAGAGATAATCAGAACAAAACCAAAATGAGACTTAACAATGTGACTAAAATACAATGACCAGATACATATAACCATAGACTGAAATCATAATAAACAGAAAAGCAAGGACAAATGTCTCACATATGAGAAAGGCCAACACAGGACATGAACCCAATCCAAATCATGACATAGTGATTGTGAATGTTTTAAAATTGTGCACAATAGGGACGGGGCTTCTACCTGTGCAAATGTCTTTTGACTGAACGTTGACTTAATGGACATGTTTAATGATCCATTCATTTAATGTTAAACATAAAATGAAACAGCTTTTTAAAAATAAAAAAATAGTTGCAGTTTATAGAGCCTTTTATTTAGATGTGTAGAAGCAGGTGTTGGTTTGCTGGACTCTCGGAACATTTAACCAGATGAAGGTCTCTTCTGCAGCTTTGACCTCTGGTGGAGTTGTTGAAGACACTTTTGTCCCATTTTGAAGAGCAGAGATGTTTTCTTCTGACTGGACAGCTTGGTGTTCAGCTCATCACTGGAAGTTTTTGAAGTGCGTCTGTATTTAGGTTCTCTGCACAGCAAATTTTGAAATGTTCCTGATGTGGACAAGTGAAAAATATATTTCTTAAAATGTAAAGAAATGCAAAATACTAAAAAAAAAACAAAAAAAAAAACTAACTTATTTAAAGTAGATTTTTGTCACAGAAGCAACAATTAAAAAGCTGTAGCTTCATTTAGTAAAAATAAAAATAGACTGAACCATTTACAAATTAAATTGTGCACTCAGCTCAACTGTGATTCTGTAGCTACAAGGCCAAGCTAATGTTAGCCAAGGATTACACCTTCAGCAGTGCAGTAATGTCATGTTTTAGTTTTAAATTATTTTCACTTCAGACAAGCCCCACTGGTCAAACTGGGTGTTTGTATATATCCAAAAGTTCAGATTGAGTGGGTCTGTTCCATCACCGCGGCTGCTCTGTGTGGCTTTGCCCGCTCTCACGGTTTGATCAATCTCACCATCTGCTCAGTCCTCACTCGGCTCGGCGTTATTCCGGAAAGTACCTGAAAAACATCTTCATCCCAGCCTGGTGATGGGAATTCTTGTTCTCCTGCTGTGTTTTTTGTTTTTTTGTGGTTCTGTCAGACACAAATCCAAGATGGTGATTACTCTGCTTTTTCAAGCTGTGGAAAAGCCAGAGTGTGACGTAGAAATCTCCGTCCCCCTTGCCGCATCTGACGCGACACATCCAAAGGTGCAATTTAGAACTAGAAATTGGGGGGGACATAGTGCAAGGCCCGCAGGACTGAAGCCCATAGGCCGGGGGGCGGCTTTAGGCCCCCAGAAGCCAACAGTTTCTAGATAAGCTCAGATGCATTCTGAGCATCCAAAACAGTAATTTTAATGTTTTGAGAAGACCATAAAGTGGACACATTTGACTTATACAGTTTGAAACTGTGGATATAAGTACTTTATTCTGAGAACAGCCAGCATTGATTTTACTAACATCCTGGTGTAAATAAGGTATCACCACATGTGTAGAACTCAAAAAGAATGATAGGTTGAGTTTTCATTAAAAAAAAACAACTGCAATGTGGTAAAATGTATTCATAAATATGAAAGAACTGTTGTGTGGGCCGCCTGAAGAGGAGGTACTGCTGGCCCACCACCAGAGGGCGCCCTGCCTGAAGTGCGGGCTTCAGGCACGAGAGGGCGCTGCCGCCACGGACACAGCCGGGGGTGACAGCTGTCACTCATTATCTCTCGACAGCTGTCACCCATCTACTCTACATCATCTCACTCCATAAAGACCGGACATCATCTCCACCTCGTTGCCGAGATATCATCTACCTGTGAAGGTAATATCCTCAGCCAGAAACTAACTGTGTCCTAATCTGAATTCATTTTGCAGCTGCTTTCCTGTGTAGTGCCTTATCAGTGAGGTTGGCGTAATCCGCGACGGCTTCGCTTCACACCCCAACCAGATAAGTGTTTGACAGGAGCTGCACGAGTGTGTGATTAGAGGTGGAGGTGACTTTCCACCTTCTGACTGTTTTTGTTACTGGGTGTGCACACACCCACGTCTCACTCATACTGAACATAATTTCGCTTGGATAGACTGATTTTGGAGATCAAGCAATAATTGCAGATGGGCTTTCTGAGGTCCCAGATAGCTCTTCTGATTTCCTTTTCTAACTTTAAGAATTTAGTCAATTAGTATATGGTCCATTGATACTTATGTGTAGACACTAGTCCCTAGAGGCAACTATTTTTGCTTTCAAATCTGGGCAAATGCAGTCCCAGAAAATTCTGAATGTGACAAACAAGAAACAGGTGTAAACAAGTCAATGCTGCTAAAAATATAAACTTGCAGAAACAAAGATACTATTCTGACATGGTTTGCACATAAGACTGGCATAGCATGTTTCAAGTACACACATATGTCAGAAGGTGGGGGGGGAGGGGGGCATACCATATTCTGTCCCCCCTGATTGAAAAGGTGGGGGGGAGCATGTCACCCCTATCCCCCACCAAATTGTGCCCATGGACACATCCAATGCTTCAAACACAAAAGGAGGCGTTATTTGAAGCCAGTAAAGCATGCTATCTGAAAGGCCCTTTAGTCCTGCAGTCAACGCTGCCAAAGGGTCAAAGGCCATATCCAGATTATAGGTTGGACTCTGACAATCTGACACAGCCTCATGTGACCCTGTTTATGACAGATATAGATGGAGGACAGTGAAAAATAATGAAATGTCTTCTTCTACAGACAGCTTTGAAAGTCCTGCAGCGTCACCCGCAGGTCATGGAGAGCAGAATCGCCATGTTGGGCCTGTCATTTGGAGCCGCGATGACTCTGAAAATGGCCGTTTACTCTGAAGCGGTCAAGGTAAGAACACCTGTTTTTAACGTCCACCTCATTCTGTCAATCACTTCACTGCCTCAGTAAAGATCAGGTCAGGAGCACACGGCCTGATTCTCCACCCAGTGAATTAAAACTTCACACATTCTCCAGGAATGTTGGTTACACACACAGTGACACACACACACACACAGTGACACACACACACACACACGTGTGTGTGTGTGTCTTGTCATGATCCTGCCATGTCAGGGCTCTAGTAATTGTTTGGGACTCTGGTCAACTTCCTCTGGTTGTACTTCTGTGGTTTGTTCTTATCATAGGCTTTGTTTTCTGTTCATCATCCATTTGTGGTCTTCTGTTAGTAATTTTGCAATTTCTGGTTTTGTTTTATTTTCCTTGTGTGTGTTGTATCTGATTATGTTCCTTTAGTTATTTACTGCGTCCTCTGTTTATCATTTATTCTGTGTTGTCCTTTATTGCTTCATCTGTAGTCTTTACTCAATGGTTTTGTTTGTTGTCATTTATTTTCTGTTCAGCTTGTTGTCTGTTTTGCCATCTCATTATTGGTTATTACATTTACTTTCATACTTTAATCAGTATCAGTTCTGTTCTAGTTTTGATTATAATCACTGATCTTCTTGTTTCCCATTTTTAGATTAGTCACATTATTTCCTGGTTTTTCCCCTTTTGTTCATGTTAATTATTGTTTGTCTTGAGCATGTCACGTTTTGCACCGTTAGTTTTTCTGTCACTTATTCATCTTGCCCCAGTCTGCTTTGCTTTTGTCTCACTGCACCCTCTTGCACCTGCCTTTGTGTTTGTCAGTCATTGCATTTATATAGCGCTTTTCCATCTGCATCAGACGCTCAAAGCGCTTTACAACAGTAATGCCTCACATTCACCCCGATGCCCACTACACACCGGGAGCAACTAGGGGATTAAGGACCTTGCCAAGGGTCCTTAGTGATTTTCCGGTCAGGCTGGGATTTGAACTGAGGATCCTCTAGTCTCAAGCCCCACGCTTAACCACTCGACCACCACCTCCCCTAATGCCCTCACAGTCTCACAGTCCCTTGCCAGATTGTTGATTTCATGTCATTTCATGTCCAGCCTTCCTCCCTTTTGTCCTGTTTTGTCCTGTTTCTGCCTGCCAGTATTTTGACTTTGCCTTGTTTTTGACCTTGAGTTTGTCTTTGCCTCTGAAAGCCTCTACACCATGTATTTTGAGCTGTGCGTGTTTAGTGAACCATGCCTCAGCCTCATGTTCGTCTGCTACTTTTGCCTTGCTGCTGGACCACCCGTTTATCGACCCCCTGCTTGTTGTACCTATTAAATCTTTTTTGAACTCTATCAGTCGTGTGAGTTTGCAGTTGTGTCCATCTAGTTTGTGCCACGCCTGATATCTGTGTGTATGTGTGTTGTTTCAGCTCCGGTGTGCAGTGGTCATCAGTGGGAGTCACGTGCAGCCAGTTGAAGGATCTGTGGCTGAACTCTATGATTATTTTGCAAAGTAAGTTCTTGTGCTGTAATTTAATTCATCCTTCACATGTCTGTCTCCACCAGGGACAGCAGTAACACATTACTTAGTCATGTGTTACTCTAATCTGACCTTTTTTTTTTCAGTAACAAGTAATCTAACGTGTTAATGTTTCCAAATCAGTAATTAACTGATTTGAAACATCAAAGTAAACAAACAAAGTAACTTCTCCAAGTCACTGTGCATTACTGTTGTTTTTGTATTTTTATACAGTATAAGTCAAGGGTGCTGATCGTGGCATTAAAACTGTCCTGTGGGCAGGGGGAAGTCGGGGTTCGGCTGAACTGCTAGCTTTGCCCACTTTGCGTTTGATGCTGTGAGCTTTTCATCTGTGGATTTGTGTAGCAGCTCCGAGTTGAAAAACAGTTGTCATCTCTCAACCTGTGCTGAGCTTAATTACAAAGACATTTTTACACTTTTTTTGTTGTTGTTTTTTAATCTCTGAGCCGCTCTGTGTGTCTCCTTGCTAAAAACAGCTGAAGACCTGTGACGTGTTAACAACAAACACTAGTGCTTTTTTCCCACCCAAATGCACCTAAAGTCTCTTTATGAGGACGACATGACGTAAAAAATGCTGATAAAACTTTTTTATCTGTCAGTCTGGATGTGTTATCTGCATAAATAAAGGTTTTCTGTTCTTCCTGCTCAGACAGCAAGCCAGGGGCAAGTCCAGACAGAAAGGGGGCGTCGCGGGGATGCAGCCCCCCACAACACCCCTAGATTAAAAGGTGCACTTTTGAAGACATTGTTTTATACTACTACTACTTATAATATTAACAATAATAATAATTTCAATTTTACAACTAAAATGTTTAGAAAGAATTTAAATGTGAGAAAGAATTTAAATGTTACATTTAGAAACAGTGTGGGTTACAGTTTTTTTTAATTTTTATTTAATTTATATAGCACCTCAAGGTGCTTCACACAAGTAAATTCTAACCTTACCAACCCCCAGAGCAAGAACACAGGTGACAGTGGGAAGAAAAACTCCTTCTGAGGAAGAAACCTCAAGCAGACCAGAATCAAAGTGGTGACCCTCTGCTTGGGCCATGATACAGACACAAAATACAGAACAATTCACAAAATGAATATACAGGAAATGTTACCGGTGAACAGGACTGTTTCTGGAACAGACACCATGCCCATCTCTGGATGGAGCTGCACCTCAAACAGAGAGAAAAAATACGGTATAATTTGTCAGCATTAAACAACAAGAAAAAGAGGAAATACTAAGGTGATCGCCGTTCACCAGCCCCAAGCTTCACTAAAAGACCCAGACTTTAGGTAAAGCTGAGGCCACAGCACGCTCCGTTTACTAATAAAAATTAAGAGTAAAAAGCGTAGTAATATACTATGTCAGTATGCTAGCCATACGAAAGGGAAAATAAATGCGTCTTAAGTTGTAAGTTTTAGCGTTACAGTGCTGTCAACAGTTAAATATGAGGTCAAGAAAAACTGACTTTATTTCATGTTTTACAAAACCTTTTCTTTTCAGGAATTGTATTTAAGATCAGCTTAAAAATGTCAGGACATACATTGTTTACTCTACGTTACTGTTAAAAATGCACTTTGAATAGCGTATTAGCAAAACTGGTTAACTCATAAAGTAACTCATAATCTAACTTGGCTACTTTTAAAATTGAGTAATCAGTAATTGGATTAGTTTTTCAAAGTAACTCTGGCATCACTGGTCTCCACAAACCTCCACTGAGCGGCGCAGCGGTCAGTCAGTGTCAGGACAAACTTTGTGAGACTTATTCAGTAACACTCATATCAATGTGACGTTTCGCCCAAATAATCTGCCTTTAAGTTAATTAATCATAATGACATTTAGCAGCTCATTAGTGAAGGTTAACAACAGAACCGCATCCTCCAGCAGCTCCAGGTATTCTGCATCAGTTCACAAAGAAAAGTCAATTTTTTGAAATGTCATATTGATCACATAAATGTGAGTTCAAATACTTGGGGTCAGCTGTTCAAAGTTGACCCCACCAGCTGTCCACTGCCACCCAGTGTGGAGATGGAGGCTAATGAGGAGGGATTACCCAGATCCTCTGGAACACCCACAATCCTCACGTTATTGTGCCACAATCTCAACTTCAGATCCTCACGTTTATCTATCTAGCTATCTACAGTGAGGAAAATAAGAAGCCCTCTTATTCTGCACTCTTTACCTGTATTAATTGCACCTGTTTGAACTTGTTACCTGTATAAAAGACACCTGTTCACACAATCAATCACACTCCAACCTGTCCACCATAGCCAAGACCAAAGAGCTGTCTAAGGACACCAGGGACAAAACTGTAGACCTGCACAAGGCTGGGATGGACTACAGGACAACAGGCAAGCAGCTTGATAGAAGACAACAACTGTTATGATTATTTATTAGAAAGTGGAAGAAACACAAGATGACTGTCAATCTCCCTCGGTCTGGGATTCCATGCAAGATCTCACTTTGTGGGGTAAGGATGATTCTGAGAAAGCTCAGAACTACAGGAGGACCTGGTCAATGACCTGAAGAGAGCTGGGACCACAGTCACAAAGATTACATTAGTAACACATGATGCCGTCATGGTTTAAAATCCTGCAGGGCAGCAAGGTCCCCCTGCTCAAGCCAGCACATGTCCAGGCCCGTTTGAAGTTCACCAGTGACCATCTGGATGATCCAGAGGAGGCATGGGAGAAGGTCATGTGGTCAGATGAGATCAGAATAGAGCTTTTTGGAATCATCTCCACTTACTGTGTATATATTTCTTATTTTTTTTAGTATAAGGGGTGGGTATTTATAAGCTTTGCTTCTGCCCTCACCCTTTCAGCCACACAGGATCTTTGTAAAGTTGCTTTGTTATGAGTTTTTTTTTTAAATTGTCTGCTGAATAAACTAATTCATCCATTCATTCAGTTTACCCCTAAGGGGACTAGTGCTGGGGAGAAGGTCAATAGCACAGTCGTAGCAACGATGGGGTGGTAATGACTTCGCTATACCTTTACTGAAAACTTGCGCCAGATCATGATAACAGGAGGGAAGGTCCCGGTTAGCATTAGCTGACAGATCCTTCTTTCTGACCATAGAGGTGTTGACACAGTTGGGACCCCACAAAATAATCCGGCCATTAGCCCACTCAAAATTATGGGTATGCTGTTTTAACCAGGAGTGAGTCCTGCTATTGAATAAGTGTAAACTAATGGTCTCAGTATGCTCCTGAGAAAATGTTAGCTTGACTGACTGGGTACGGTGAGTTATTTTCCCCAGACAAACTGCTGTCCACCGCTTTCACCTCCAGGGGGCGTGGAAGGCGGTGCAACCTAAAATTCATCTTCCTGTTGACAGAAGTAGCATCAGAGTCTGACTCAATAAATACATGTGTCTGAACAGATGAATCATCAGACATAATTTTTGCTTGGATGGAGTTCAGAGCAGGAGAAAAGAAGTGATTCTGACTCACCTGCATAGCTGTCTTATTTTGAGGTGGGGCACCCCTGACCTGGCAACATGAACTCTGAACACCATGCTGGCCACAGTAAAAACAGCGTCCCTCCAGCTGATGATGGCGGCGGTCCTCCGATGAAAGCAGAGTGCATCCTAGCTGCATTGGTTCCTCTTTGTCCGCCGTGGAGCAGGAGTTGCTTGATCCGCCTGGTCGAGCTTGGTGGGGGATAGTAGAGAAGCTTGAATCTTCAACTGGACTGGGTTGCTTGACATGAGGATGCTTCACTTCTAATTGCAGAAGCTTCATCAGCTAAAATTCTTGCTCTGGCAGTCTGACTTCTGTCTTGACTCTTGTAGAGAAGAATTCTTCTCTTCAAGAGAACCCAGTCCAGTTGAAGATTCAAGCTTCTCTACTCTGGAAACCACTTGGACAACTGAGAGCCTTCACAGAAACATGGTGCTGGACGTTGGTTCTGCTGCTGGAAGAGTGAGTACAATGGTCCCCGTGGCAAGTCTGGTCATGGCGCTGGTCAGACAGCTGTCTGTCATTTTGATAGCGAGAGCGATCAGTGCATCCAGGTCCTCTGGGAGTTCTGTGGTGAGCAACTGATCTTTTCCTTCATTGGTGAGGCCTTGGATGAAAGTATCTATTAATGCTGCTGTGTTCCATTCGCTCTTGGTGGCGACAATCCAGAAATCAGTGGTGTAATCAGCTACCTGTTGTCTGCCTTGCCGGAGCCTCATGAGGGACCTTGCTGTCTCATGGCCGGACTTGTTGCAGTGCAGCAGTGATGTGGTCGAGGGACTGGCGTGTCTCCGAATTGTGGCTCCATTTGTTGGTGACCTAGGCTGCAGCCCGCCCAGTCAGGTGAGAGACCATGAACGCTATCTTTGTCCGATAAGACAGAAACGTTGCTGACATAAGCTCGGAGTGTAACTCACGCTGACTTATAAATGGCTTGACATCACCTGACTCACAGGAGTCAATGTTCCAGTCATTTGAGCTGGTTGCACTTGAGAGAGTTCGTGACGGGCAGTGGCATCTCTGCTGACAGGCCCGGCTGTGGGTTACCAAAAGCTTCGGCTTGAGGCACTTGCAGAGGCTGGGTGTCAGAACGATTCAAGAGCTGACTCATCTATGTATTCAGTGACGTTAACAGCAGGTTTTGACATCGAGCAGAGGGAGGCAAGCTTGTCTTCATGCTGTGCTAATTGTAGCAATTTGGCATGTAGCGTCAACTGAGCTAGATCTGAACCCGTTGTGTCCATGGCTGGTGAGAATGTGCTGTCAGATTTTCTGGCATGACGTGGCTGGACACAAGTGCATGATTCAGATGTCAGAGTAACAGAGTTTAATGGTAGTTCAGGCTGGGTTTGATACACAAAAAGACAGGCTGAGATAAACAACTGCAACTGAAGCATGAGGCAGAGACAGGGTCCAAAAAACAGGCAAGCAGGTCAAAAACATAGGTAGTAAGGGTGTAATGGTACATGTATTTGTATTGAACCGTTTCGGTATGGGGCGTTTGGTTCGGTTCAGGGCTGTTCAAGGGTGAGTTTGTGTTGCATCTGTTTACATTCAGTGTTGTCAACTTAGGGCCCCCTGGGGAGAGGATTAATTGCGCATGAATTGAGTACACAAAGTACGGGTGTTCGTTCATCCGCAACAAAATTGGCCAAAAATGACAAATGTCCCAGTATGAATTACGCATATATTAATAATATATAGCGAATATATGATGAACAATCACGGTTGTATAAGGCATGTAGTGAGGAAACGGATCCGATGCATTGCGATTATCACGGCGGGATTATGGGTGTATTATGATGCATCGCACACATGTTGCGCTTGCACGGCATCTGCATTGCGGTCATAAACGAAGCGCACTCGGGCCGTCGGCATCACTATTCACACCAACAATACAGCCTCTGCAGCATTTGCTGGACTTGGACAAGTTGATTGGAGTAAAGAAGCAGTGAACAGGGTGAGTGGCGACGTCAGCGGATTGCATCAGAGTGCAGCTCGTCTGAACGATTATAACAAGAAGTTAAATTTGTTATAAACAGGAATAAACACTGTAACAGCTGCATACAAGAAGGAAAAAACACGCAACTGTTTTATCAAGCCTTGACAATGTAAACAAGTCAAATAATTACCTTTTTAGACGGCTCAAAATGCTTTCTGCAGCTGGGCCGTTCACACGCCCAGCTTCCTCTATGATTCAGGAGGTGATTAGAGCTGTTTTCAACAGCCAGTTTGCAGAATAAAATGATTAATCCACCACGAAATAATTATTTTATATACGCAGCGTCCAGTGCAGAGCTGATGGCAGCCGGTAGAACAAAGAACGGCGTCCAGCTGTGAACACAGTGCATCTGATTTGCGGCGGATGCAAATCAGATGCAAAGCAGACGTAATAAAAACGCTTTATTCAATCAATCAATCAATCAACTTTTTTCTTATATAGCGCCAAATCACAACAAACAGTTGCCCCAAGGTGCTCCATATTGTAAGGCAAGGCCATACAATAATTATGAAAAACCCCAACGGTCAAAACGACCCCCTATGAGCAAGCACTTGGCCACAGTGGGAAGGAAAAACTCCCTTTTAACAGGAAGAAACCTCCAGCAGAACCAGGCTCAGGGAGGGGCAGTCTTCTGCTGAGACTGGTTGGGGCTGAGGGAAAGAACCAGGAAAAAGACATGCCGTGAAGGGGGGCAGAGATCGATCACTAATGATTAAATGCAGAGTGATGCATACGGAGCAAAAAGAGAAAGAAACAGTGCATCATGGGAACCCCCCCACAGTCTACGTCTAAAGCAGCATAACCAAGGGATGGTCCAGGGTCACCCGATCCAGCCCTAACTATAAGCCTTAGCGAAAAGGAAAGTTTTAAGCCTAATCTTAAAAGTAGAGAGGGTATCTGTCTCCCTGATCTGAATTGGGAGCTGGTTCCACAGGAGAGGAGCCTGAAAGCTGAAGGCTCTGCCTCCCATTCTACTCTTACAAACCCTAGGAACTACAAGTAAGCCCGCAGTCTGAGAGCGAAGCGCTCTAATGGGGTAATATGGTACTACGAGGTCCCTAAGATAAGATGGGACCTGATTATTCAAAACCTTATAAGTAAGAAGAAGAATTTTAAATTCTATTCTAGAATTAACAGGAAGCCAATGAAGAGAGGCCAACACGGGTGAGATATGCTCTCTCCTGCTAGTCCCCGTCAGTACTCTAGCTGCAGCATTCTGAACCAACTGAAGGCTTTTTATGGAACTTTTAGGACAACCTGATAATAATGAATTACAATAGTCCAGCCTAGAGGAAATAAGTGCATGAATTAGTTTTTCAGCATCACTCTGAGACAAGACCTTTCTGATTTTAGAGATATTGCGTAAATGCAAAAAGGCAGTCCTACATATTTGTTTAATATGCGCTTTGAATGACATATCCTGATCAAAAATGACTCCAAGATTTCTTACAGTATTACTAGAGGTCAGGGTAATGCCATCCAGAGTAACGATCTGGTTAGACACCATGCTTCTAAGATTTGTGGGGCCAAGTACAATAACTTCAGTTTTATCTGAGTTTAAAAGCAGGAAATTAGAGGTCATCCATGTCTTTATGTCTGTAAGACAATCCTGCAGTTTAGCTAATTGGTGTGTATCCTCTGGCTTCATGGATAGATAAAGCTGGGTATCATCTGCGTAACAATGAAAATTTAAGCAATACCGTCTAATAATACTGCCTAAGGGAAGCATGTATAAAGTGAATAAAATTGGTCCTAGCACAGAACCTTGTGGAACTCCATAATTAACTTTAGTCTGTGAAGAAGATTCCCCATTTACATGAACAAACTGTAATCTATTAGACAAATATGATTCAAACCACCGCAGCGCAGTGCCTTTAATACCTATGACATGCTCTAATCTCTGTAATAAAATTTTATGGTCAACAGTATCAAAAGCAGCACTGAGGTCCAACAGAACAAGCACAGAGATAAGTCCACTGTCCGAAGCCATAAGAAGATCATTTGTAACCTTCACTAATGCTGTTTCTGTACTATGATGAATTCTAAAACCTGACTGAAACTCTTCAAATAGACCATTCCTCTGCAGGTGATCAGTTAGCTGTTTTACAACTACCCTCTCAAGAATCTTTGAGAGAAAAGGAAGGTTGGAGATTGGCCTATAATTAGCTAAGATAGCTGGGTCAAGTGATGGCTTTTTAAGTAATGGTTTAATTACTGCCACCTTAAAGGCCTGTGGTACATAACCAACTAACAAAGATAGATTGATCATATTTAAGATTGAAGCAATAAATAATGGTAGGACTTCCTTGAGCAGCCTGGCAGGAATGGGGTCTAATAAGCATGTTGATGGTTTGGATGAAGTAACTAATGAAAATAACTCAGACAGAACAATCGGAGAGAAAGAGTCTAACCAAATACTGGCATCACTGAAAGCAGCCAAAGATAACGATACATCTTTGGGATGGTTATGAGTAATTTTTTCTCTAATAGTCAAAATTTTGTTAGCAAAGAAAGTCATGAAGTCATTACTAGTTAAAGTTAATGGAATACTCAGCTCAATAGAGCTCTGACTCTTTGTCAGCCTGGCTACAGTGCTGAAAAGAAACCTGGGGTTGTTCTTATTTTCTTCAATTAGTGATGAGTAGAAAGATGTCCTAGCTTTACGGAGGGCTTTTTTATAGAGCAACAAACTCTTTTTCCAGGCTAAGTGAAGATCTTCTAAATTAGTGAGACGCCATTTCCTCTCCAACTTACGGGTTATCTGCTTTAAGCTACGAGTTTGTGAGTTATACCACGGAGTCAGACACTTCTGATTTAAAGCTCTCTTTTTCAGAGGAGCTACAGCATCCAAAGTTGTCTTCAATGAGGATGTAAAACTATTGACGAGATACTCTAACTCCCTTATAGAGTTTAGGTAGCTACTCTGCTCTGTGTTGGTATATGACATTAGAGAACATAAAGAAGGAATCATATCCTTAAACCTAGTTACAGCGCTTTCTGAAAGACTTCTAGTGTAATGAAACTTATTCCCCACTGCAGGGTAGTCCATCAGGGTAAATGTAAATGATATTAAAAAATGATCAGACAGAAGGGAGTTTTCAGGGAATACTGTTAAGTCTTCTATTTCCATACCATAAGTCAGAACAAGATCTAAAATATGATTAAAGTGGTGGGTGGACTCATTTACTTTTTGAGCAAAGCCGATAGAGTCTAATAATAGATTAAATGCAGTGTTGAGGCTGTCATTCTCAGCATCTGTGTGGATGTTAAAATCGCCCACTATAATTATCTTATCTGAGCTAAGCACTAAGTCAGACAAAAGGTCTGAAAATTCACAGAGAAACTCACAGTAACGACCAGGTGGACGATAGATAATAACAAATAAAACTGGTTTTTGGGACTTCCAATTTGGATGGACAAGACTAAGAGACAAGCTTTCAAATGAATTAAAGCTCTGTCTAGGTTTTTGATTAATTAATAAGCTGGAATGGAAGATTGCTGCTAATCCTCCGCCTCGGCCCGTGCTACGAGCATTCTGACAGTTAGTGTGACTCGGGGGTGTTGACTCATTTAAACTAACATATTCATCCTGCTGTAACCAGGTTTCTGTTAGGCAGAATAAATCAATACGTTGATCAATTATTATATCATTTACCAACAGGGACTTAGAAGAGAGAGACCTAATGTTTAATAGACCACATTTAACTGTTTTAGTCTGTGGTGCAATTGAAGGTGCTATATTATTTTTTCTTTTTGAATTTTTATGCTTAAATAGATTTTTGCTGGTTATTGGTGGTCTGGGAGCAGGCACCGTCTCTACGGGGATGAATGAATGAATGAATGAATGAATGAAAACTGTTTATTTCGAACATTTGATACAACAACAATTACAAGATAGATCAGTAAAGACAACAACAAAAAAGTTCCTACTGTGTACCCAACATGTCCGAAAAGGGGTAGGGTGAAGCATCAGCTTATTTATCCCTACCCCTTCTTCCCCACAACCATTAATACCCTTTGCCACATATACTCATAAATTCCTACACACCTAAACCGATATCAATATATATATACATATATATACACATACACATACATATACACATCAACATACATACACATATACATATATACACATATATATACACAAACATAAATATACACCTACACATGTAGGATGGGGTAATGAGGGGATGGCAGGGGGAGAGAAGCTGCAGAGAGGTTTCGTGGCCAATCTGTATACAGTCTCTACAACTTATTTTAGTTCGTGATGTGGACATGATGGGCACGCAAAATATCCATTTTACACACTGTCCCAGTCCGCTGCCAAACCGCAAATCCGTCAGTTGCGGATATCAGCAGATGACAGTGAATATACAGTGCATAGATGAGTATGTATGGAGTATGTAAGGCGGATGTCATCCGCAGCCAAAATTTTGTGCAGCTCAAAAATCCTGGCATTGGAAAAACGTTCCTCTGCGGATAATTGCGGACGTGTGCGGGTGTTGGCCGACTCATACAGGTATGTTTCACGGATATTGTGGATGTTAAGCAAATATGAGCCAATTTTGTGCGCAATCCATATGCAAATCCTCCTAAACGCCAGTGGGACAGGCCCCTTACTGACTTTCTCACTAAATCTGGTGACTTTCCAAACCCTCTTGACAGTTTATTTTCTCAAAAGCTCCTAGCGACAAATCTAGCTACTTTTCCTGGTGTTACTGGAGACTTTTCTGATGTTTGGCATCTGAAAATGAAAGTCTCTGTTGTCACCAAACGGCAGCAGGTCTCCCCCTCCTCCTCCTCCACAGCCTGCAGCAGCCTGTAAAGCACTGAGTGGAGGGATATCTACAATCCTCCTCACTCAGACTCGCTCAACCGACTGACCTTGTTTGCTGTGCTGTGATTACATAGTCCCCAGACTTTGAGAGGCTGTGGCCTTGAGAAGTTATTTTATATTAATAAGTGATGGGCAATTTTAATGGCAAAATAAATAAAAAAACAACAACAAAAAAACAAAAAAAAACAAAACAAAAATCAAGTTCATTTGTGGTTCTAAATATTTTTAAGTGGTTTTACTAACTTTTTTGCCTCTCCCACAATGTTTTTTTTTTCAAAACTTTATTTTAAAAGATATATTAATAAACATTAAACGAACATTTAATAGAAAGAGATAGAAAATAAAATAAATTGTACAAAACTAAAGGGATTCTTTAACATTAATTCTCTTAAAAAATCCTTTATAGATTGTGACAGTTTTGGACAAGTTAATTTTTCTGGCAAAAAATATGAAGGTTAAATAAAATTGAACAGGGCTTCATGCTGGAACTGTTGTGCTGCTCTTTACTTGTGGAAAGGTTTTGTTAAAAGCTGTTTACTAGGAATGTATTTTTTTTTAATAATATTTCATACCTTTGTCATTTATTTGAGCACATATTATTTAACTTATTACCAGGCAGCACTTTGCAATTATTTGATTTTCCTGTTTGTATAATGTTACAATAAATTGTTGGTTTAAACAACAAGCAAATTTAAGTTTTGCATTTTGTTCCCAAACTGTACCGAAAATGAACCGAACCGTGACCTCAGAACTGAGGTACGTACTGAACCGTGATTTTTGTGTATCGTTACACCCCTAATAGGTAGGCAAAAACACTCTGAAGAAACACACTCAAAAGAGGCACAAGGCACAGCAATCTCACAAACTGATAAGGAACCGGTTGTGACTTAAATAGAGGGAGTGAAAAGGAGGAAATGGTGTCTGTGGAAGGATCTAGAACGGGGCGTGGCAAGCAAGGAGGACAGGAGGGAAACACCAAGCAACATACACCAGACTAGAAAAGGCCCTCAACAGAAAACAAGCAAAAACAACAACAGAGCTGCACAATAATAAAACAAAACCATTCCCCACAACCCCAATCACAAAACACACAAACCTCAATTACATTTGTTTTTGTTTTGTCATATGGGTTTGATAACGAAAATGTTCGGAACCACTGACATTTTGATCAAGTTTTTTTAAATTCTGTTTTAACAGTTTAACATGAACGACAACAAGAAGGACCCTGAACCTGCTCTAGTCCCAGACCCCCCACCCTTCCTCCTCCCAAATACTAGACTCCCAGTGCTAACTACATGAGAGGTGAAATAGAGTTCACACAACCAAGAATAAAAAATGACAGAACAATAGGCAGACATCGCCGAAATAATAGTAATTAAAATCGCAACAGCAGAGGTTTATAATACTATATTATTGGCATCCATATCTTCAACAAATATTAAACAAGGCTGCCAAATATGATAAAATTTCCTAGTAGACCCTCTGATTGTGTATCTGATCTCAAACTTGATGTGGTATGTGAGTTCCCTGATCCAGTGACTTTATGTTGGGGCGCTGAGTCTTTCCATTTCAATAATATCAGTGTCCTGGCAAGGAGAGAGCAGAAAGACAGTATAGTTCTTTACCACATCTAAAGGGGAGAGGAGGGGCTGTTTGGGCTACACCAAAGAGCACAATGTGGTACATGACGTCTCTAATTTCTTTTTTTGGTTTTGATTGATTGATTGACTGATTGATTTTTATTAAAGTGTCATGTGCCACTGGTGCCCAGCCCGCATGCACTTATAAGACACTCCATATCCAAAACAAGATAACGACATACATGTCACAAGTTCCACAATTTCAGGGTACAACACATGTTGCCTCCTTTCCCAGACTTTACAGACAAAAAACAGCAAAAGCAAATGTTTCTTTTTCAAAAATCCAACTCAAGATTTTCTCCTCAGAAAACCAAAAACACATCTATGTTATTTTTTGCACACATTGAAATAAACAAAGTCTTAAATCAGAGTACAAAGAACAGTAAAGAACAAAATGATACTCATCTTCTATAACATCAAGGTCACAAAAAATACAAACTCTTTCCTGTTCAGAGACCCTTATACCTGCCCACTTCCACTGCCAGAGGAAGACGACCAGATCAGTGGTAAGGAAGGAGCTGAAGGCCGGCATCATAAAGGCCAAGGCCACATACGCCCAGAAATCCAGGGTCACTTTAGCACCAATGACCCCCGGCCCATCTCCTCTTCCATCACCCTCAGCACTGGCTCCCCCCCAGGGCTGTGTACTGAGCCCCCTCCTGTTCACTCTGCTAACATATGACTGCTCAGAGAGACATCCCAGCTGGCATATAGTGAAGTTTACAGACGACACAGCAGTAGTGGGACATATCAAGTCCATATACTGAGAGGAGGTGGAACATCTGGTGCAGTGATAACAGTCTCTGCATCAGTGTGAAGAAGACAAAGGAAATGGTGGTGGATTTTAGGAGGAACAAGTGCCCTTCCCCTCCCCTGCATATCGCAGGAGCAGCTGTGGAAGTGGTCTCCAGCTTCAGGTACCTGGGTGTGCACATATCCAGTGACCTCACCTGGGGTGCCAACACCTCCCGTTTGGTAAGGATGGCTCAGCAACTCCTTTACTTCCTCAGGAAGCTGTGGAGAGTTGGACTTGGGAGCTCCGTTCTGAGGAGCTTTTATCACTGTGCAGTGGTGGGCATCCTATGACCTGCATCACTGTGTGGCACAGCAGCTGCACAGCTGCTGAGAGGGGGGCTCTGCAGAAGGTGGTAAAGGCTGCACAGAGGACTGTAGGAGGCAGCCTTCCCCCACCTCAGATCTCTACTCATCACGGTGCGGGGGAAGGGCTCTACGCATTCTGAGGGACTCCTCCCATCCTGCACACAGTCTGTTTCAGCCCCTCCCCTCAGGCAGGCGGCTCAGGAGCATTCAGAGTAGAACTACCAGGCTCAGAAACAGCTTCTTTCCTGAGCCTGTTAGACTGTTGAACTCGAGCCGTGCTCCACAGAACTTACACCTTCACATACAGTCTGCATTAAAAACACTTTAATTGCCCATGTACAATAATCTCCCATGTACAATTTTGGTTTTCACTTAATTCCCAGTGCAATATAACAGTCTATTCACTGTTCACACTTACATTTGTTATTAAACATGGCTAATTTTGGCTTTTATTTTATTTTAATAGTTTATATTCACATCTATAGTTTTTAGAAGTCTTTTCAAAAATAACCAGGACCTGAGTACTAATTTCTTACCATTACCATGTAAATGTGAGTTGGCACAAAAATAAAGTTCCTTGAGTCCTTCTGATCCCCTCTGCAAATCATTTATGGAAATTGTGGATGCATTAGGATTTCAGCAATGCATTCAGTACTCGGTCTGTTCTTTGGCTGTTTCTTTCTGCTTGGGTTTCCTCTGTCTCTCTCTCTTGGTGGTGGGCGTTTCCCTCTGTCTAACCACACCCCAGTTCTGGTTGCTTCCCCGCACACCTGTTTTTGATTTGCAGCTCATCACCTGGGTGAATTTAAGACACAGTGTGCTCTGGTCCTTTGCCAGATTGATGCGTCTTGTGCCTTCTTTCCAGCTCCTTTTTGTATTTTTGCTTTGCTTTGTTTTGCCTCATCGTGTTTTTGACCATCTGCTTGCCTTCCTCGACCACGCCTCTAGCCTGATGATTTTTGTACTTTTGCTCCTGTCTGACTGCCTTACCGTGTACCAACCCCAGCTAACGAACCTAGTAAAAGATTTAAGCCTACAGAGCTGTGAGTTTGTACCTGCATTTGTGTCCTGCCAGTTGTCATCACCAAGCCTGATAAGAAGAGAAGATTCCTTCTATTATTTTGTGCCAAGTGTTTCCTGTAATTGGTTCAATTAAATCCATCTCCAAGTTGTTTCTGAGGGAATCTAGAGGCAGCAAGTAATGAGAGTACAGTATTTCATATATTGTGCTTATAGTTCACTTCTTAACTAGTTTACAATCAAAAAATGAGCCTAACAGATAAATTGGAGGACATAAGGGAAAACATTTTGAGTTCGAGAAGACAAAATTCGAAGCTGCAGATATCTATAAAAATGTAATATGTGAATATGATATTTATGTTCAGAGGAGGCAAAATTGCTGTCAACATACAGATCAGACAGTGAGGTCAAATTGAACTTTGGCCAAATCCAAACATCTGCAATCTATTGAAAATATAACCTCATGCCACCCAGTTGAGCGCCTTTTCAGCGTCAACTGAGACGACCTCTGGCACGCTGGGTAGGGAGGGACTATAAAAGACAGCTGGCATTGAAAAACGAGTACTGATTTTTGATAAAAACATGTTTGGTCAGGTGATATAATGGAAGGAAGGACACCCTCCAGTCGGTGTGCCAGAATTTTGGCAAGAATTTTTACATCAGTGTTAAGGAGAGAAATTGGGTGAAATGACCTGCACTCCAGAGGGGATTTCCCCTTTTTTAAGAATTACAGAAATAATTGCTTAGTGCATGGTAGGAGGTAAGGTCTTAAGATTAAAAGACTCTTCAAAAACTAACAGTAGTAAAGGGGCAAGCTGATCTGAGAATTTATTTTGACAAAATCTATTGGAAAACCATCTGGCCCAGGGGATTTGCCACTTTGCATGGATGTGACTGCAGATATTATCTGCAGGGCTGAGAAGTCCTCCTCCAGTGTATCAGTTGTGTTTGGGTCTAAGGATGGAGCATGTAGAGAACTTTAAAAATCCTCCACCTCAGAGGGTATTGTTGAGAGTTCTGATGTGTATCATAATTGATAGAAATTTTGAAAACAGGAATTGATTTTGAGGCCGTCTGTACACTTCAAACACTGTTCCTCATTGATTGCAGGTAGAGTCTGAATGGCAGTTCTTTGTCGTAACTGATGGGCGAGAATTTGTCCAATCTTTTCCCCACGTTTGGGTTTGGAGAGGAGATATTCAGCACGTTGCATTGATATGATATCAAACTGGGTCTGTAAGGACAGATGGGCTTCCATGATGTCAGAAGATGGTTGATGGCTGTATAATGACTCCAGCTCCAGCATTTGACCTGTTTACTATTCAAGGTGTGCTGTGTGTGTTTTCTTATTATTTGCACAATAAGAAATAATCTGGGCCTGTAGATATGCTTTTAGAGATTCCCATATAGTTGAACAGGACGTTACTGGTGTTTGATTAGTGCCAAGAAATAATTTGATTTCAGATTAGATAAAACTGACAAAAGACTCCTCTGCTTGGAGAAGAGGATTAAGTCTCCAAGGGTGACAGCTATGCTGTGTGTTGGGAATACAAGCTCTCATGGCCGGAGGACCAAGACCTGAGATGACTATGGCTTCATCATCACACCTGGTTACAGAAGAAAGTATCTATATGAGAGTAGCTTACAAACTGGGGTGAAGGAGGAGTGCGCTCTGGAGGTGGGATTACAAAACCTCTACACATCCGCTACACCGTGTGTTTTAAGAAAAAGCTGGATGGTGTGTGCTGACGAGACACAGAAGTGCTTTTGGACAAACTGCGATCTCAGGCAGGAGTAAGGATGTAACTTATATCAGCACCAAGAATAAGATGGAGTGTTGTCATGTTTGTTAGACGAGAGAAAATGCTGGATTGTCTCAGTTTAGTGTGTAAATATTGGCTGAGACGACCGGGAATGAGAAAAGTTAGTCGCACCACAATAACGTAGCATCCCACAGGATCAGGATCCACACTGGTCGCTGTAAACAGTCCGTTTTTATCAGCTTGGACGGCTGCTCCCCTTGACTGACTGGACTTTGAGTGATAAACCCGTCCTGACCGTCTTTTTTTATACTGAACAGGTGCACATGCGTCTCCTGGACAAAAGCAATATCAGTTTTAAGTTATTTTAAGTGTCAGTACCTTTTTACGCTTAGCTGGGTGGTTAAGTGATTTCACATTCCAATTTGGAAAACTGACTGAGGATCCATCAGCCCTCTGACAGCATTAGGATCAGTCACAGCCGACCCAGTCAGAGACGTCACGGACCTGAAGGTTACGTCCGGCTGAATACGTAGAGAAGAAGAAAGACATAAAGAATATAAATATAAGAAATGAACAAATGAGGTGGGCTTCATAGATAATTGGCAATGCTTCTGGGGAAAACCTGGTCTTGTTAGGAGAGACGGCATCCATCCCACTTTGGATGGAGCAGCTCTCATTTCTAGAAATCTGGCCAATTTTCTTAAATCCTCCAAACCGTGACTATCCAGGGTTGGGACCAGGAAGCAGAGTTGTAGTCTTACACACCTCTCTGCAGCTTCTCTCCCCCTGCCATCCCCTCATTACCCCATCCCCGTAGAGACGGTGCCTGCTCCCAGACCACCAATAACCAGCAAAAATCTATTTAAGCATAAAAATTCAAAAAGAAAAAATAATATAGCACCTTCAACTGCACCACAGACTAAAACAGTTAAATGTGGTCTATTAAACATTAGGTCTCTCTCTTCTAAGGCCTTGTTAGTAAATGATATAATAATTGATCAACATATTGATTTATTCTGTCTTACAGAAACCTGGTTACAGCAGGATGAATATGTTAGTTTAAATGAGTCAACACCCCCGAGTCACACTAACTGTCAGAATGCTCGTAGCACGGGCCGAGGCGGAGGATTAGCAGCAATCTTCCATTCCAGCTTATTAATTAATCAAAAACCCAGACAGAGCTTTAATTAATATTAATTAATTAATTGAAAGCTTGACTCTTAGTTTGTCCATCCAAATTGGAAGTCCCAAAAACCAGTTGTATTTGTTGTTATCTATCGTCCTCCTGGTCGTTACTGTGAGTTTCTCTGTGAATTTTCAGACCTTTTGTCTGAGTTAGTGCTTAGCTCAGATAAGATAATTATAGTGGGCGATTTTAACATCCACACAGATGCTGAGAATGACAGCCTCAACACTGCATTTAATCTATTATTAGACTCAATTGGCTTTGCTCAAAATGTAAATGAGTCCACCCACCACTTTAATCATATCTTAGATCTTGTTCTGACTTATGGTATGGAAATTGAAGACTTAACAGTATTCCCTGAAAACTCCCTTCTGTCTGATCATTTCTTAATAACATTTACATTTACTTTAATGGACTACCCAGCAGTGGGGAATAAGTTTCATTACACTAAAAGTCTTTCAGAAAGCGCTGTAACTAGGTTTAAGGATATGATTCCTTCTTTATGTTCTCTAATGCCATATACCAACACAGTGCAGAGTAGCTACCTAAACTCTGTAAGTGAGATAGAGTATCTCGTCAGTAGTTTTACATCCTCATTGAAGACAACTTTGGATGCTGTAGCTCCTCTGAAAAAGAGAGCTTTAAATCAGAAGTGCCTGACTCCGTGGTATAACTAACAAACTCGCAGCTTAAAGCAGATAACCCATAAGTTGGAGAGGAAATGGCATCTCACTAATTTAGAAGATCTTCACTTAGCCTGGAAAAAGAGTCTGTTGCTCTATAAAAAAAAAAGCCCTCCGTAAAGCTAGGACATCTTACTACTCATCACTAATTGAAGAAAATAAGAACAACCCCAGGTTTCTTTTCAGCACTGTAGCCAGGCTGACAAAGAGTCAGAGCTCTATTGAGCCGAGTATTCCTTTAACTTTAACTAGTAATGACTTCATGACTTTTTTTTTTGCTAATAAAATTTTAACTATTAGAGAAAAAATTACTCATAACCATCCCAAAGACGTATCGTTATCTTTGGCTGCTTTCAGTGATGCCGGTATTTGGTTAGACTCTTTCTCTCAGATTGTTCTGTCTGAGTTATTTTCATTAGTTACTTCATCCAAACCATCAACATGTCTATTAGACCCCATTCCTACCAGGCTGCTCAAGGAAGCCCTACCATTATTTAATGCTTCAATCTTAAATATGATTAATCTATCTTTATTAGTTGGCTATGTACCACAGGCTTTTAAGGTGGCAGTAATTAAACCATTACTTAAAAAGCCATCACTTGACCCAGCTATCTTAGCTAATTATAGGCCAATCTCCAACCTTCCTTTTCTCTCAAAAATTCTTGAAAGGGTAGTTGTAAAACAGCTAACTGATCATCTGCAGAGGAATGGTCTATTTGAAGAGTTTGAGTCAGGTTTTAGAATTCATCATAGTACAGAAACAGCATTAGTGAAGGTTACAAATGATCTTGTTATGGCCTCAGACAGTGGACTCATCTCTGTGCTTGTTCTGTTAGACATCAGTGCTGCTTTTGATACTGTTGACCATAAAATTTTATTACAGAGATTAGAGCATGCCATAGGTATTAAAGGCACTGTGCTGCGGTGGTTTGAATCATATTTATCTAATAGATTACAATTTGTTCATGTAAATGGGGAATCTTCTTCACAGACTAAGGTTAATTATGGAGTTCCACAAGGTTCTGTGCTAGGACCAATTTTATTCACTTTATACATGCTTCCCTTAGGCAGTATTATTAGACGGCATTGCTTAAATTTTCATTGTTACGCAGATGATACCCAGCTTTATCTATCCATGAAGCCAGAGGACACACACCAATTAGCTAAACTGCAGGATTGTCTTACAGACATAAAGACATGGATGACCTCTAATTTCCTGCTTTTAAACTCAGATAAAACTGAAGTTATTGTACTTGGCCCCACAAATCTTAGAAACATGGTGTCTAACCAGATCCTTACTCTGGATGGCATTACCCTGACCTCTAGTAATACTGTGAGAAATCTTGGAGTCATTTGTGATCAGGATATGTCATTCAAAGCACATATTAAACAAATATGTAGGACTGCTTTTTTGCATTTACGCAATATCTCTAAATTTAGAAAGGTCTTGTCTCAGAGTGATGCTGAAAAACTAATTCATGCATTTATTTCCTCTAGGCTGGACTATTGTAATTCATTATTATCAGGTTGTCCTAAAAGTTCCCTGAAAAGCCTTCAGTTAATTCAAAATGCTGCAGCTAGAGTACTGACCAGGGACTAGAAGGAGGGAGCATATCTCACCCATATTGGCCTCTCTTTATTGGCTTCCTGTTAATTCTAGAATAGAATTTAAAATTCTTCTTCTTACTTATAAGGTTTTGAATAATCAGGTCCCGTCTTATCTTCGGGACCTCATAGTACCATATCACCCCAATAGAGCGCTTCGCTCTCAGACTGCAGGCTTACTTGTAGTTCCTAGGGTTTGTAAGAGTAGAATGGGAGGCAGAGCCTTCAGCTTTCAGGCTCCTCTCCTGTGGAACCAGCTCCCAATTCAGATCAGGGAGACAGACACCCTCTCTACTTTTAAGATTAGGCTTAAAACTTTCCTTTTTGCTAAAGCTTATAGTTAGGGCTGGATCAGGTGACCCTGAACCATCCCTTAGTTATGCTGCTATAGACTTAGACTGCTGGGGGGTTCCCATGATGCACTGAGTAGTGATCGATCTCTGCTCCCCTCCACAGCATGTCTTTTTCCTGGTTCTCTCCCTCAGCCCCAACCAGTCCCAGCAGAAGACTGCCCCTCCCTGAGCCTGGTTCTGCTGGAGGTTTCTTCCTGTTAAAAGGGAGTTTTTCCTTCCCACTGTCGCCAAGTGCTTGTTCACAGGGGGTCGTTTTGACCGTTGGGGTTTTTCTGTAATTATTGTATGGCCTTGCCTTACAATATAAAGCGCCTTGGGGCAACTGTTTGTTGTGATTTGGCGCTATATAAATAAAATTGATTGAACACGTCTGGTATTACCCCCACCCCAATACCTACAAAAACTAGGTGAACCAAATACCCTCAAAACTAATCCACACATACGTGTGTGTGTTGGGGAACTCTGAGAGCCGACCGTTCAAGCTCCCACCAAACTCCTCTGAAAGAAACATGTCAGCATGCAGTCACCATGACGTTATAACATCTGCTCTGTAATCAATTAAAAAAAAAAGAAGAAAACCTTCACATCTCTTATGAAGTCAGATAAATAATTTAAAGGTAGGTAGTGAACACTGTAGCACTGTGGATCAGCCACATGGTATGAAAATGTCATGATTCACAGGGAGGCTGGGCACAGGAGGAGACGGACAGGCGATGGAATAAAAAGGCCTTATCAATTATTCAGGCAGGTGGTTCGATCCACAGAATGACAGCCAGCGTAGCAGACGTACAGGCAGGTGAAAGCAGAGGCATGGTCAAAAAACAGGCGGGGTTCAGGAACACGGAAAAACGGAGTAACAAGGGCGACGACAAAAATCCAGATCCAGAAAAACAAAGCGAGGTCGAGCACGGTGTGAAAACAAGAGACTGTGACAAGAAGGGCGAGGACGAGGAAAACAACAAACAAAACACACGGGACTTACATACACAGTAGATAATTAGGACGTGACGTGAAACAGGTGTGGACAGACGAAACAAAGACGAGAAACAGCTGTGTGAGACGAGAGTGCAGTGACGAGTGGGCGAGGAGACGACAAACAAAATGGGGTGTGGCCAACAGAGAAGAGGAAGTACAGGTGAAGGACAAGAGAGTGCAGTGATGAGAGGGAGAGACAGGGCGTGAATACATGAAAACAAAGATGAGGAGAGAGAGACAAGAGAGTGCAGCGATGAGAGGGAGAGACAGGGCGTGAATACATGAGAACAAAGATGAGGAGAGAGAGACAAGAGAGTGCAGTGATGAGAGGGAGAGACAGGGTGTGAATACATGAGAACAAAGATGAGGAGAGAGAGACAAGAGAGTGCAGTGATGAGAGGGAGAGACAGGGCGTGAATACATGAGAACAAAGATGAGGAGAGAGAGACAAGAGAGTGCAGTGATGAGAGGGAGAGACAGGGCGTGAATACATGAGAACAAAGATGAGGAGAGAGAGACAAGAGAGTGCAGTGATGAGAGGGAGAGACAGGGCGTGAATACATGAGAACAAAGATGAGGAGAGAGAGACAAGAGAGTGCAGTGATGAGAGGGAGAGACAGGGCGTGAATACATGAGAACAAAGATGAGGCGAGAGAGACGAGAGTGCAGTGATGAGAGGGAGAGACAGGGCGTGAATACATGAGAACAAAGATGAGGCGAGAGAGAGACAAGAGAGTGCAGTGATGAGAGGGAGAGACAGGGCGCGAATACATGAGAACAAAGATGAGGAGAGAGAGACAAGAGAGTGCAGTGATGAGAGGGAGAGACAGGGTGTGAATACATGAGAACAAAGATGAGGAGAGAGAGACAAGAGAGTGCAGTGACAGCAGGGGTGTGACCAAAAACCACAAACTAACAATCATAAAATATCCAGACAAAGAAACACAAAAACCAAAGGCTGAATGGAATCTCACATGAAAAGAATCAGACTAGACGACAAATGGAAAAAAAACGAAAAGAAAGCAACAAGAAAATCAAAGGCTGAAACTAGAACAGAACCAATATGTGGCGAGAGTATAAAACACAAATAATACACACAAAGACTAACATGGCAAACATGACAAGTAAAACCAGATACTTAAGCAATCATGAATCAGAAATCAAAGACAGAGGATCAAAGACTGAACAAAACACAACTGGTGCTAAACACGTGGCTACAGTGTGAAGAACAGAAACTACAAACTGTGACAAAAGAAAAAAAAACAGATGACCAAAAAACAGACCAAAAGGAATCAACAAAGGAAAGACTGACATAGAAAGCCATAAACCCTGACCCAAGCAGGGGTGAACCCTGACAGAAAATATGTTTTGTAACAGGATAAGATGGAAAAATTAGCATCAATGAAGATAGAAAGTACTAGCTGAGTTACCTGCTCTACACACAGGTAACAGAGCTGGGTTTTATCCATGTCATTGCATAGTTCATGTCCCTTTAGTTAAGGTGTAGTAAGTTGCGTTTCATTGTGTGGATGTTGTCATCATTCATTTTCACAGAGCAATTTGTGAATGATGATAAAAGGTGACAGCAGGTCAGATCGCTGCAGCGCTCTGGCACACAGCAGGGACATTTTAGCTGAAAAAATGTGCTCCTTAGCTTGCACACGGTGCACACTGGCCCGTTCGGATTCTAATCAAAGTGCACCCGAGCCAGCCGCCACTACATAGTAAGTAAAGTGTGATGCTGCTACCTGACCTGAGTACCACATGAACTGTGAAAATAAGGGCTCCAGTGAGCGGGTCGGGATCTAATATATGAGGCTGACCGTGAGTGTGTGAGTGTGTGTGTGTGGTGCACATACACTTTCAACCTAAGTGCCCCAGTGACCTCCCCCTTGGTGCCCCCAGTCAACTTAACAAACAGAATTTTCAGTTTTCAAATTGCCCTTTTTAACAAATGAAAAAATGTTTACAAATACAGATTTATTTGTAAAACCCACCACACATTTCAGTAATATGTGTTTTACCGACCAAGCAACCAGTGTCAGGAAACTAATGTTCCCATAATGCATTGCAGCATGTGTGTCTAAATGCTAAAACCTTCAAAATTAATGCAGTACTTTAAAACTAGGTTAAGGTCATGTTGTGAAAGTGTCGTGACACGGACCCACAACAGGGGGCGTTAATGAACGGACAATGGATAAGCCAAAAAGTAACAATTTAATGTTGTGAATCACACAACGACGTACAGACAATAACAATATAGTGACTGTCAATCATACACCAGGTGACGTGTGGGCAGGCTCGACGATAGAAGACGCCTGGCGAGAGAGAAGCCGGATCCACACAGCTTCCACCACCAACGGAGCTGAAGAACACCGGAGCCGCCAAGCCCTGCGCCCCAGGTGGCCGCTGTCTTCAGCAGTCAGACCCGGTACTGCTGGCAGAGAACAGAGACAGTCCAGATGAGTGTGAGTTCGCACACTCAGTAATCCCACAGTCAGTGTTCAGTAAAGGAGGGAGAACCTCCACCTCCAATCACACACTCGTGCAGCTCCTGTTTAACCACTTATCTTGGTTTGGGGTGTGAGGCGAAGCCGTCGCTGATCACACCAAACGCCAATCCCACAGATAAGGCAGAACACCACAGGATAACGGCTGCAAAAGAAGTTCAGGTTATCACTCAATGATTTGAGTCAGCAGAGAAATTACCTGATTGGTAGCTGATTTCTCGGCGGGGAGGTGGAGTTGCAGTCCGGCCTTTATGGTGGTGGTGATGAGTAGTGGATGAGTGACAGCTGGTACGGATGATGAGTGACAGCTGTCACTCCTGGTCGCTCCGACGCCTTCTTGTGCTTGAAGCCCGCACTTCAAGCAGGGCGCCATCTTATGGTGGTGGGCCAGCAGTACCTCCTCTTCAGCGGCCCACACAACAGGACCCCCTCCTCAACGGGCGCCTCCTGGCGCCCGACCAGGCTTGTCCGGGTGACGGGTGTAGAAGTCGGCCAGGAGGGCCGGGTCCAGGATGAAGCTCCTCTTCACCCAGGAGCGCTCTTCGGGGCCATAACCCTCCCAGTCCACCAGATACTGGAACCCCCGGCCCTTTCGACGGACGTCCAGGAGCCGGCGTGCCGTCCACGCGGGCTCCCCGTCAATGATCCGGGCAGGAGGCGGCGCTGGTCCCGGGGCACACAGTGGTGAGGTATGGCAGGGCTTGAGTCTTGACACATGAAACACGGGGTGTATCCGCAGTGAAGCTGGCAGCTTCAGCTTCACTGCGGCCAGACTGAGGACTTTGAGTATTGGAAATGGTCCGATGTACCTGTCCTTAAGTTTCTGGGATTCCACCTGCAGGGGGATGTCCTTAGTGGATAGCCAAACCTCCTGCCCGGGCTGGTATGCAGGGGCCGGGGAACGCCGGCGGTCTGCATGGGCCTTAGCCCTCGTCCGGGCTCCGAGCAGGGCAGAGCGGGCGGTACACCACACCCGATGGCACTTCCTCAGATGGGCCTGGACCAAGGGCACCCCGACCTCTCCCTCCACCAGTGGAAACAATGGGGGCTGGTACCCCAAACACACCTCAGACGGGGAGAGGCCGGTGGCAGATGAGACTTTGCTATTATGAGCGTACTCGATCCAGGCCAGATGGTCACTCCAGGCCGTCGGGTGCGTGGAGGTCACGCAGCGGAGGGCCTGCTCCAGTTCCTGGTTAGTCCGCTCTGCCTGCCCGTTCGTCTGGGGGTGGTACCCAGACGAGAGACTGACGGTGGCCCCCAGTTCCCTGCAGAAACTCCTCCAGACCTGGGAGGAGAACTGAGGACCACGATCCGAGACAATGTCTGATGGAATCCCATGCAGACACACGACGTGGTGGACCAGGAGGTCTGCAGTCTCCTGGGCCGTCGGGAGCTTTGGCAGGGCCACGAAGTGGGCCGCCTTGGAGAACCGGTCCACTATCGTAAAGATGGTGGTGTTGCCCTGGGACGGCGGGAGGCCCGTGACAAAATCCAGGCCAATATGAGACCAGGGGCGACGAGGCACAGGCAGAGGCTGGAGGAGGCCTTGGGCCTTGTGATGGTCAGCTTTGCCCCTGGCACAGGTGGTGCAGGCCTGGACATACTCCCGGACGTCGGCTTTCATAGACGCCCACCAGAAACGCTGCCGGACCACTGCCACGGTCCTTCGCACCCCTGGGTGACAGGAGAGCTTGGAACCGTGACAGAAGTCAAGGACCGCAGCCCTGGCCTCTGGTGGGACGTACAGTTTGTTCTTCGGACCTGTCCCCGGGTCCGGGCTCCGTGTCAGGGCCTCCCGGACGGTCTTCTCCACGTCCCAAGTAAGGGCGGCCACGACAGTGGACTCGGGGATGATGGTTTCAGGGGGGTCTGACAGCTCGGTCTTGACCTCCTCTTCGTGCACCCGGGACAGGGTGTCAGATCGTTGGTTCTTTGTCCCGGGGCGGTAGGTGATCCGGACCAGCGGGCTTGCCTGGGGTTCAGACGCTTCGCGGTCCGGATGTACTCCAGGTTCCGATGGTCCGTGAAAACCGTAAATGGTACCGATGCTCCCTCCAACAGGTGTCTCCATTCCTCAAGAGCCTCCTTCACCGCAAGAAGTTCCCGATTGCCGACGTCATAGTTCCGTTCAGCTGAGGTCAACCTGCGGGAAAAGTAGGCACATGGATGGAGAACCCTGTCGGACTCCCCGCTCTGGGACAGCACGGCTCCTATCCCTGAGTCAGAGGCATCCACTTCAACAACAAACTGGCGCTTGGGATGGGGCTGCACCAGAACCGGTGCAGTCGAGAACCGGCGTTTCAACTCCCTAAACGCGGCTTCGCACCGATCCGACCAGGTGAAGGGGACTTTTGTGGAGGTCAGGGCTGTCAGGGGGCTAACTACCTGACTGTAGCCCTTGATGAACCTCCGGTAGAAATTTGCAAAACCGAGGAACTGTTGTAGTTTCCTACGGTTCGTTGGTTGGGGCCAATCTCTCACCGCCGCAACCTTGGCCGGATCAGGGGCGACGGAGTTGGAGGAGATGATGAACCCCAAGAAGGACAAAGAAGTGCGGTGGAACTCACACTTCTCGCCCTTCACAAACAGCCGGTTCTCCAACAACCGCTGTAGGACCTGACGTACATGCTTGACATGGGTCTCAGGATCCGGAGAAAAGATGAGTATATCGTCTAGATATACGAAGACAAACCGATGCAGGAAGTCCCGCAAGACATCATTAACCAATGCTTGGAACGTCGCAGGCGCATTGGTGAGGCCGAACGGCATGACCAGGTACTCAAAGTGACCTAACGGGGTGTTAAATGCCGTCTTCCACTCGTCTCCCTCCCGGATCCGAACCAGGTGATAAGCATTCCTAAGATCCAATTTCGTGAAAATTTGGGCTCCATGCAGGGGCGTGAACACTGAATCCAACAGAGGTAACGGGTATCGGTTGCGAACCGTGATCTCATTCAGCCCTCTGTAATCAATGCATGGACGGAGTCCGCCGTCCTTCTTGCCCACAAAAAAGAAACCAGCACCCATCGGGGAGGTGGAGTTCCGGATCAACCTGGCAGCTAACGAGTCCCGGATGTAGGTCTCCATTGATTCGCGTTCCGGACGTGAGAGGTTGTACAGCCTGCTGGACGGGTACTCAGCGCCCGGTATCAAATCAATGGCACAATCGTACGGACGGTGCGAGGGCAGCGTGAGTGCCAGATCCTTGCTGAAGACGTCAGCAAGGTCGTGGTACTCGGCTGGCACCGCCGCCAGATTGGGGGGGACTAAAACCTCCTCCTTAGCTGTCACACCGGGTGGAACCGAGGATCCTAAACACTCCCGGTGGCAGGTTTCGCTCCACTGAACCACAACCCCAGACGGCCAATCAATCCGGGGATTGTGTTTTAATACCCTTGGAAAACCCAAAATCACTCGGGAGGTAGAAGGTGTTACATAAAACACAATCTCCTCCCTGTGATTCCCAGACACCACCAACGTCACTGGCTGTGTCTGGTGTGTGATTAGTGGAAGAAGGGTGCCATCTAGCGCCCGCACCGACAATGGTGATGGTAAGGCCACTAGAGGGAGCCCGACCTCCTTTGCCCATCTGCTATCCAGCAGATTCCCCTCCGACCCCGTGTCCACCAATGCTGGGGCGTGAAGGGTTAGATCCCCACTCAGGATCATGACTGGGATTCGTGCAGATCGTCGGGGTTTCCCCACGTGGGTGTTGTGACTCACCCTTAGCCCAGTTTCTAAGGACGAGTGCTGTTGTTTTGACCGTTTGGGGCATTCTCTCTGTATGTGCTCGGGAGAGCTGCAGAGAAAACACGCTCCACGGATCAGCCTCCTTTGTCTCTGATCTGATCGTTTTTTGGCCCTGCTCGTTTCCATAGCAACGTCAGCAGGGGGAGCTGTTGTCACGTGGAGAGCCCTGGCAGTGGAGCGTGGGGAAGTCGGCTTCCTTTCGGACCCGGGAGGAAGAGGGACGGCCTGTGCCGGGCCACGCCTCTCATCTCGTTCCCGTCGGTGTTCCGTTAGTCGGTTGTCTAACCGTATAACCAGGTCGATAAGCCCATCTAAATCCCGCGGCTCGTCCTTCGCCACCAGGTGCTCCTTAAAGACCAGAGACAGTCCGTTTACAAAGGCGGCGCGGAGCGCAACAGCATTTCAGCCGGCTCGCGCTGCAGCGATGCGGAAGTCGACTGCATACTTCGCTGCGCTCCGACGCCCCTGCCGTATCGACAGCAGCACACTTGAAGCGGTCTCTCCTCTATCAGGGTGGTCGAACACCTGTCAGAACTCCCTCACAAACTCACTATAAACCGTTAGGAGCCGTGAATTCTGCTCCCAAAGCGCCGTAGCCCAGGCGCGTGCCTCTCCTCGAAGCAAATTGATCACATAAGCCACCCGGCTGGCGTCTGCTGCGTACATGACGGGACGCTGTGAAAAGACGAGCGAGCACTGCATCAAGAAGTCAGCGCACGTCTCCACACAGCCTCCGTACGGCTCCGGAGGACTTATGTATGCTTCAGGGGACGGTGGGGGGGTTCGTTGAACGACCAGCGGAATGTCTGTTTTTGGCACACGGTCAGCAGGAGGAGGTGCTGCAGCAGCGCCCTGAGCACGCGCTTCCACCTGGGCGGTGAGAGCCTCCATCCTACGATTGAGAACACTGCTCTGCTCGGTAACTAAGTCCAACCGAGCGGTAAAGGCGGTTAAGATGTGCTGCAGCTCACCCAACACGCCTCCTGCTGGCGCCTGTGCACCTCGCTCTCCCATTGGCTGTTCAAGCGATGGTTGACGCCCCTCGGGATCCATGTCGCTGGCCGAGAAATCCTGTTGTGAAAGTGTCGTGACACGGACCCACAACAGGGGGCGTTAATGAACGGACAATGGATAAGCCAAAAAGTAACAATTTAATGTTGTGAATCACACAACGACGTACAGACAATAACAATATAGTGACTGTCAATCATACACCAGGTGACGTGTGGGCAGGCTCGACGATAGAAGACGCCTGGCGAGAGAGAAGCCGGATCCACACAGCTTCCACCACCAACGGAGCTGAAGAACACCGGAGCCGCCAAGCCCTGCGCCCCAGGTGGCCGCTGTCTTCAGCAGTCAGACCCGGTACTGCTGGCAGAGAACAGAGACAGTCCTGATGAGTGTGAGGTCGCACACTCAATAATCCCACAGTCAGTGTTCAGTAAAGGAGGGAGAACCTCCACCTCCAATCACGCACTCGTGCAGCTCCTGTTTAACCACTTATCTTGGTTTGGGGTGTGAGGCGAAGCCGTCGCTGATCACACCAAACGCCAATCCCACAGATAAGGCAGAACACCACAGGATAACGGCTGCAAAAGAAGTTCAGGTTATCACTCAGTGATTTGAGTCAGCAGAGAAATTACCTGATTGGTAGCTGATTTCTCGGCGGGGAGGTGGAGTTGCAGTCCGGCCTTTATGGTGGTGGTGATGAGTAGTGGATGAGTGACAGCTGGTACGGATGATGAGTGACAGCTGTCACTCCTGGTCGCTCCGACGCCCTCTCGTGCTTGAAGCCCGCACTTCAAGCAGGGCGCCATCTTGTGGTGGTGGGCCAGCAGTACCTCCTCTTCAGCGGCCCACACAACAGGTCATGTTTATTTATAAATACATTCTGATCTGACTCTGATCTTAAACTGGACAGGCAGGTCAAGGCGGTTGTTAAATCCCGCTTTTATCAGCTTCGTCTTTTAACCAACATTAAATCAATTTTATCCTTTTCTGACTTGGAGCGCGTCATGCATGCTTTTATTTCTTCACGCCTGGACTACTGCAATTCACTTTTTTTTGGAATTAATCAAAATACACTTCACAGATTGCAGTTAGTCCAGAACGCTGCTGCACGCCTCTTAACTGGGAGCAAAAAACATGAACATATTACACCTATTCTTGCGTCTTTGCACTGGCTCCCTGTTAATTTTAGAATTGATTTTAAAATTTTATTATTTGTTTTTAAAGCTTTAAATGGACTGGCCCCACAATATATTGTAGACCTCCTCCAAATTTACTCCCCAGCGTGTGCTCTGAGGTCTGAGGGCCAGTTCCAGCTTGTGGTGCCTAGGACCAGACTTAAGACCAGGGGGAACAGGGCCTTCTCTGTGCCTGGGCCCAGACTCTGAAACGCTCTGCCTCTCCACGTTCAAACAGCCCCCACAGTGGAGTGTTTTAAGTCTCGTCTGAAGACCCACTTTTATTCTCTGGCTTTTAGCTCTGCATGAGTTGTATGGTCCTCTGTTGTCTTTGGCCTAGAGTTTTATTTATTTATTGTTTTATTGTTTTTATGTTTATTTATTTATTAGTATCTGAGTGGGTTTATTGTTTTGTATAGTTGTATAATCATTTTTATGTGCAGCACTTTGGAAACTGTTCTGTTGTTTAAATGTGCTATATAAATAAAGTGGATTGGATTGGATTGGATAAAACACATTTAGAAACAGTCAACACTGCCCCAAAGTGCTGTACAATAAAAGGAATTAAAATTATATTTAGTTAAATACAAGAACAAAATAAATCAACAAAACAATAAAAGATGTGGCAGTGTTCAGCTCATCTTGTGTTAAAAGCCAGTGCAAAAAGATGTGTCTTTAAAAGAGTCTTAAGAGAGTCAATTGAAGGAGCCAGTCAGACATTTAATGGCAGAGAGTTCCAGAGCTTGGGCCCCACAACAGCAAAGGCTCTGTCTCCCCCGGTCCTTAGCTTAGACCTGGGACAGACCAGTAAACTCTGGTCTGCGGAGCGCAGAGCTCTTCCTGGAGTGTGCAGTGACAGCATATCAGATAAATAGAATGGGGTTTGACCGTGAATTGATTTAAAAACAAGCAACAAAATCTTAAAATCAACTCTAAAGCAACAGGTAACCAGTGCAGTGAAGATAAAACAGGAGAAATGTGTTGGTGCCGTTTGGCTCCAGTGAGCAGACATACAGCTGCATTTTGCACCATCTGGAGGCGATGCAGAGACGACTGATTAAGACCAACATACAGAGAATTGCAGTAGCCTAAACGAGACGTGATCAAGGCGTGCACAACCTGTTCCAGCTGTTTTGGGGGCGGGTAACGCTTGATTTTACTTAAAAGTCTAAGCTGGAAGAAGCTTGTGTACAGCTTCATCATGAAGTGGTACAGAGGAGGGTTTCATTAAAAAGAAGACTTGGACGTTCAGCTTCAAATTGCCAGAAGGTGCATCTGAGGTGCAAGCCTAGATTTGATCTGTTTTGGTGAAAGAATGTCCTTCTCCACTCAACTCCACTATGAAGCTAAGAGCGGTGATGCAAAATACAATACAAAAATGTGACCTTTTGGACTCTAAAGGTTCAGATGAAACCCAAAGCAAGACTTTGGAAAAGGACCAGAGAAGCTGAAACCTGCTTCTGAATGATTCATAAAAGGTTTGTCAGGACTGTTGAAAGGATTTTGATCTTGTTTTTGTCTGAACAGAAACAGCAAGAACACAAGAACTGACATGGAGAACAAAGTGATCTTCCATGATCTGCTGCTCCCGATCCCATTGGACCCGAGCCTCAAAGTAGATGTGAGTAAAACTGGATGTTAATAATTTTTAAGAAATGGAAAAGATTGACCTGATGGACTCCATGACAACCATAAACTGAGCTTCATGTTTGATATCAAAAATAAAATTCAATTTATTTTCATTTATATAGCACCAAATCACAACAAAGTTGCCTCAAGGCGCTTCACACAGGTAAGGTCTAACCTTACTAACACCCAGAGCAACAGTGGTAAGGACAAACTCCCTCTGAGGAAGAAACCTCAAGCAGACCAGACTCAAAGGGGTGACCCTCTGCTTGGGCCATGCTAACAGGTACAAGGTTTTTACAAAGTTTAACAAAGCTGAACAAACAGAAAACAACATGACATAATAAGAATCGATGTAACTATTTAATGGGAAGTCCATGCAGATGGTTATGCCACAGGTGGGGGTCATCCAGCAGTCATGGCAATGTCCATTCCAAATGCAGACTGTCTGTCCAGTATACTGTGTTCAGCAGTCTTCCTGCTATCTGTACCTTGGACAGAGAGAGAAAGAGCAGAATCAGTCTCCCAGAAAAACTACACCTAAGGTATAATTCATCAGCAGTAAGTCCACAGGAAAACAGAGAAAATACTAAAGGCCCTGTCTCACCTTGACGACTTAGCCTGTGGATGCCAACAGCCCCAGTGGTTCTGGTCGGTACTTCATAGTGTGGTCCGGGTCAGATACAGAGTAATTTAACATTATTTTATTTTTTATTTTCATGTTTTATCTTGGTGGACCATTTTCATTGTGTACAGAAAACTGATGAGTGGACTGGCTGTGGGAAACGCTGGTGTGAATCACTGGAGCGCTGTGACTGTTTAAACATTTAAAGCACCGTCACTGTCTGAATGAGATGCTGTGATGATTTAAACTTAAACCGCCAGTTGACTGTGATCAGGTGTGATCTGAATGAGGTCCTGTGTGATCAACAGCAACAGCGCTTTAAATGTTTAAACAGTGCATTATCAGGTGTGATCACCCTGATTGATCGGGTTGTCTGATGATCACACCGACAGCGACAGCACTTTAAAGAGTTACAGTACATTAATCACGTGTGATCACACTGATAAATTGATCAGGTCGTCTGATGATCACACTGGGCGATGATGCTTTAAAGAGTTACAGCGCATTAATCAGTTGTGATCACCGTGATCGATTAATCAGGTCATCTGATGATCACACTGACAGCGACGATGCTTTAAAAGTTCAAATCATCCCAGCGCTTCTGTGTGTTCAGAGCGCGACATCTGCTGAGAGACGCACCTGCAGCAGAAAATCCACAGAGGGACTTGTTTTAAGATGCTGCATTTCCAGCCACAAATTAAAGGATTTTCTGACGTCATTTTCAAAAATCAGGAGCTTTATGTGGATTCGTGTCCGTCTGTGATGGTGAACTGGACTTAAATGAACAGGTCAGATTTACTCCGTGTGTAAATGAAACAGTCTGTTTGCATGAGAATGCAGCTTTCAGCCAATCAGTGTCCATCATTAATGGACGGATTTAGACTTATGAGTAAATTACAATAAATGTCTGCCAACAATCACATAACTTACCTACAACTTATGTCCACATGTCCCGGACGTGTGAGTCACACGCTGGCACACGAACATCAGCAAGCTTCAGTGTGTTTCAGCAAGCTTCAACATGCTCTTAACTTTAAAAAACTTACCCTTAACGTCCTGGACTTATGCCAGCATTTTTAATACGATTGGCTTACGCTGACTAAATCGTCAAGCTGTGACAGGACCTTAATGTGTTCGCCAGCTGCTAGCCCAAAGCTTCACTACCAGACCCAGAATTTAGATCAAATTGAGGCCAAGACCAGTTCCATTACTAATAAAATGAATTTAAAAGAATGGGAATCATAGTTCCATACTATGCCAGTATGCTAGCCATACGAAAGGGAGAATAAATCAATCAATCAATCAATTTTATTTATATAGCGCCAAATCACAACAAACAGTTGCCCCAAGGCGCTTTATATTGTAAGGCAAGGCCATACAATAATTACATAAAAACCCCAACGGTCAAAACGACCCCCTGTGAGCAAGCACTTGGCTACAGTGGGAAGGAAAAACTCCCTTTTTGTTATGTGTCGACGCGGATTGAGGAGCGAACCTGCGTCAGACAGGACCCAGCGCTAAAAATAACCAGAAAACGGTTCCAAACAAAAACTATTTATTATACACCTGTGTTTAAAAGTGTAAAAACATAAAAAAACAACGTCCCTCTGGTGGAGTGATCCGCGGCTCGCTCTCCAGCGCCCGCAAGGATTAAAGCCGGCGCTCCTGGACTTCCTACCACCGCCAAACACCCCCCAGGTGGACACGACAAACTGATTCTCTGTGAAGCAAAGAGACGGTGAGGTAAATCAACAGATACAACTATATCTTCCAATAAACACACGCTGCCAGCACACACGCTCAGGTCAGTGTCCTTTTTTTTACTTTATGCAAATGAGCAGCCTCTCACAACAAGTGGAGGATCACTTATCCTTCACGCCACAGCAGTGAGAAGCAACTACGCAATTCTCTTTACAATTCCAGTACACTGTGTAACAAACACCAAGTTACTATCAACAAGTACTTAAACACTTAATTACCTTTCGTGTGTGCTGACAGCATGTGTCCTCACCCCTCCCTGCTTCACGGGCTCGATGTGTCAAACCCAGGCGCGGTCCTCAGCGTCTCACAAACGAACGTCACAAGGTCGAGTTCCCGGCAGTTCTGCTTGAATCACACATGACTTAAATGCAGAACGCCATCCAATTATCTGCTTCAGCTGCAAGTCGTCCAGGTTGCACGTGAGCACCAAGCACAGGTGCTTTCCATGATGTTGATGAGGGTGAAGACTCTTCAGCCAGCACCTTCTTCACAGACAAATCAGCCCTCATGCCACCTGGAGAGCAAAGAAAAGAAAAGAACACCAAAACATCCAGCCACGCCCCCCCCAACACACAACAACTTTTAACAGGAAGAAACCTCCAGCAGAACCAGGCTCAATAAAGCATCTTAAATTTGGACTTGAAGGCCCGGATGGTACATAGTGTTTAATTAGGTCAGCTAGGTAGTGAGGTGCAGTCTGTGAACACTTTATAGACTAGTAGTGTCATGGATTTGGCCGGGTATGGGCGCTGAGCCCTTGTTTTTTCCCCTTTTTGTGTTTTCCGTCTGCTTCAGTTTGGATTTATCAGTGATTATTTTCCATCATGAGTTATCTGTTATGTTTTTCTTATCTCTTTGTTTACTTTCCATACTTAGCCATTGTCCAGTTCTGTTCTAGTTTTGTTCCTGCCGGTCTGTGTTTTCATTGTTTCTCTTCTAGCTTTTCATCTGTTTCTGTTATACTTTTATATCGGGTTTGATTCTGTTTATCTAAATCTGTTCCTGTTTTATTCTGCTTTTGTATTGTATTTCCTGAGCAGTTGTAGTTGCTTCTGTGCTCATGTTTGATTTTGGTTCCTGGTGTTGTTGATATCTGACCATGATTTACAATTTAGCTCTGCTCTGTTTTTGCCATTTGTTTCCACTTCGAACCTCCCGTCATGTCTTCATTCCCTTGTCTCCGCTCAGTTACTTATTTTCACTCCCACGTCCTGCACCTGTCCATGTCTTTGTTTCCCACCTTGTTTATTTTTGCTTTGTGTTTTCATTCACTCCCACTCTTGCTCCAGCTCACGTGTCTTTGTCTGTTACTTCACTCCACTCTGTGCTTTCCTTCCTTCACTATCTTGTACTCTGCACAGCCTTTGGCTCCCCTGGTCACGCCCCCTTCCAGAGACTTCCACGCACCTGCTTCACATCACCCTAATTTGTTTGCTCCTTATTTAAACCATCACAGTCTCACAGCTCACTGCCAGTTTGTTGTCTCGTACACATTCCAGCGCCTTTGTCAGTTCAGATTTTTGCTTCACCGTGTATCGTACCTCTGCTTTGTTTTTCTCGACCATGCCTTTTGCCTCATCCCGGACGTCTGTGTTTGCTTGTGCCTCTGACCCCTGCTCAACTATGACTGCATTTTTGCCTGATCCTGATTGTACCTCTGCTCCGCGGCTTGATCACATGTGTACCGAACCAGAGCCTGAAATAAAGACCATGTTTTCTCCTACACCTAAACCTAGTCCGGGAGTTTGCATTGTGGGTCCAGCCACCATGGTAGACGGGCCTCCGCCCAGTCTGACAAGTAGCAGAACCTTAAAATCTGATCTCACTGGGACAGGAAGCCAGTGAAGAGACACCAAAATGGGTGTAATGTGGTCAAACTTTCTGTTTTGTGTCAAACGTCTGGCTGCAGCATTTTGAATCAATTGGAGAGCCCTAATGCTGGACTGCGGTAAACCAGAAAATAGAACATTGCAGTAGTCCAATCTAGAAGAGGCAAACGCATGAATCAGGGTCTCACCATCAGCCATAGACAGGATGGGATGAATCTTCGCTATATTTTGCAGGTGGAAGAAAGCAGTCCTAGTAATATTTCTAATATGGAGGTCAAAAGACAAAGAAGGATAAAAAATTACCCCAAGGTTCCTCACTTTGTCAGTGTGATGTATGACACACGAGCCGAGGCTGAGCGTTAACTGGTCAAATTGATGCCGATGTCTCACTGGACCAAGAACCATCATTTCAGTCTTATCAGAGTTTAAAAGTAGGAAGTTTCTAGACATTCAACTTCTCACTGATGCAAGGCAATCTTCTAAGGATTTTATGTGGATGAGGTCTGTGGATGCACTAAGGAAACATGGGCGAAGGGCTTCCCAACAGTGCTGAAAAGGGAGATGCCTCGATAACTGTTGCATGTATGTACAATGACAATAAAGGCTGTTCTTCTTTCTGCATCCAAGCAGAGGCTCTGATTTCTCACTCAGCTTCTGGAGTTCAGTAATTAGGACAACCACTGATTTTACAAAGATTTTTACAAGATTACCCGTGTGGATCTGCCTGCATCTGCTGTGGTGACTTGGAGCAAGCTGGAGCAGCCGATAGGACGACGGTGATCAGTTTACTCGATCCCTCACAGTGTGGCGACACCTTTAGGAATTCTCCCCGACGACTAACTCAGCCCGGTTTGACACTCATCCTACGTGAGTTAATTCAGTAGATGGTGTGTTTAACTCTGGAATCCACAACAGTTAACAGAATCATTTAACAAGAGGGATTTTTTTATATTTCTACACTGAAAACACAAAATCAAGCAGTGATCAGAACTTTGAAAGTCCAGACTCAGAAAACTGATTTGTTATTGGGTTTATGGTTTTCATCAAATCCATCTTCTGAATGGATTTTTTTTTCCCTTTTTGTGTTATAATTTGTAACATGAAGCGGAGTTTGTGTCTTGAGTTTTTTTCCTCTTGGTGAAAAATCTTACATGTTGGATGTTCTGTGGCGGCATGGTGGCTTAGTGGTTAGCACTGGTGCCTCACAGCAAGAACATCGTGGGATCACTTCCCGTCCTTTCTGTGTGGGTTTCCTCCCACAATTAAAAACCTGCTCATTTAGGGTCTGCTCCTTTCTCTGCCCCTGACCAAGGCAGCGTCTCTACATCTGGAGTTGGTCTCCAGGTGCCGGACTGTGGCTGCTCACTGCCCCTAGTGGTTGGCTTGTGTCTAACTGTAACTATGGTGGTTAAATGAAGAGGAGAAATTTTGTTGTATGTATGTCATCCTGGCATCTGTCCGTCTGTGGGAGGTGATGGTGTATCGTCCAGTTTGTTTTTTGCTTTTTTGTTTTTGTTTTTTTAATACACTTTTTCAGTTCAATTTCAATTTATTTCATTTATATAGCGCCAAATCACAACAAAGCTGCTACATATAAGGTCTAACCTTACCAACCCCCGGAGCAAGCACACAGGCGACAGTGGTGAGGCCTTGGGTCCTCTCCTGCTCAGCCATTTTTGTGCACCTGTTCTGACAGTAAGACACCAGGCTGCACAGTACTCAGCACACATCCAAAAAAAAAAAAATTCTTCATTTCTTTCACAGCTTACAGTCACTGTGATACAATTTTTAACTTTGTGTTATGTCTGCAAAATCGCTTTTTGCACTCTCTCGTTCTGTGCCGCAGCTCTGCGATCCTTCTCACGGCTGCACTGGCCTTATTTCTTCTGCGGCTTTAAACACACAGCTACTTTGACACTGTGGTCCAACTTTTAACTTTGTGTTTGTCCATTATTGACTGCAAAATCACTCTTTTGTGAGCTGGTGTTCTGCCTAAATGCTCGTTTTACGCATGAGTCATTGCGTCAGTGCGCACACACAGCGGAGCTAAATCTGATCCATTAACAAGATATTAAATCTATCATAGACATATTTTTACAGGTAGGAATGAACATGCAACTGTTTTACCAAGCTATAAAAACATTAAAAATAGTTAGCTTTAAGTTGATCCAAAATACGTTCCTCATGAAGCAGGAAAGAGAGGAAGATAAAGTGTCCAGATGGAACAGTCTTCTGTGATTCCTGAAGCGATTAGAGGTGTTTCAACGTCCAAGGTTTGACAGAAAATGATTATAATCCGCTACAAAATAATTATTTTATATACAGCATCTGGAGCACAGAGCAGGTGGGAATTGTGTGCGCAAGAGGGCAGCCGCTCCAAAAATAGCCTCTCAGGTCCTGCGTAACTGCCAGGCGCACAGATAATAAAAGTCAAAAGCCTTGGTCAGGTCGATGAAGGCAATGTAGACTGGCATTTGCTGCTCTTGGCACTTCTCCTACAGCTGGCGTATTGAAAAGATCATGTCCATGGTAGTCCGCACTGGGACTCTTGGTAAACACACGAGGCCAAGGTCTGTGGACGCACTAAAGCAACATGGGCGAAGGGCTTCCCAGCAGTGCTGAGAAGGGAGATGCTTTGATAATTGTTGCATGTATGTACAATGACAATAAAGGCTGTTCTTCTTTCTGCGTCCGAGCAGATGGGACGGCTGCCGTGTCCTCTGTTAGTGGTTGTTGGTGAGGATGACCAGAACTGGCCCAGTCTTGAATCTGCTGAAGACGTGAGTTATCTGATGTTGGATATGATATCGTGCTTTCGTGGCTCACACCGGGAGCACCCACTGAAGAGCCTGGACCATGGTTTGGTCTTGGTCCTGTTTTGTGGGTTTTTACAGATGATGGAGATGGTGCAGCGAGCAGGGAAGCGCCACCTGCTGACCATCCTGTCATATCCAAACGCCGGTCACTTGATTGAGCCTCCGTACTCGCCACACTTCAGATCCAGCGTCTTCAAAGCAGCAGGCACATCAGGGAAAAGTAAGTTTACCTTTTAAAGCTCAAGCCTGGAAACTCAGTTGTTTAAGAAAGTTTCCATAATCAGGCTGGATTCTCTGTGAGGGTTTTCTGGTCAAATGGTTCTGACCGTGTTTTATCTGGTAATGTCGTTAATTAGAGAAAATTCATGGAAGTGGTTGAGTTAAATCTTCTCTGATGGTCTCAGAACAGAATATAGCTTCCTGAAAAGGAAGGACAGAACATGTTCTGACCTTGTGCACATCATCCCCTTCATCAACATCATCAGTAACTAGAGCACCACGCTCGCAGAGCACAAACCTCCACCAACACTAGTTTGCAATTCCACAAATTTACCTTGGAAAACATTTTCAAAGTCAAAGTCCTGTTAGAAGTGTTGTTTCACACACTGAACAAAATATAAATGTAACACTTTTGTTTTTGCTCCCACGAGCTGAACTCAAAGATGTAAAACATTTTCTACACACAAAAAGACAGATTTCTCTCAAGTGCTGTTGACAAACCAGTCTAAATCTGTGATAGTGAGCACTTCTCCTTTGCTGAGATAATCCATCCCACCTCACAGGTGTGCCATATCAAGATGCTGATTAGACACCATGATTAGTGCACAGGTGTGCCTTAGACTGCCCACAATAAAAGGCCACTCTGAAAGGTGCAGTTTTATCACACAGCACAATGCCACAGATGTCGCAAGATTTGAGGGAGCGTGCAGTTGGCATGCTGACAGCAGGAATGTCAACCAGAGCTGTTGCTCGTGTATTGAATGTTCATTTCTGTACCATAAGCCGTCTCCAAAGGCGTTTCAGAGAATTTGGCAGTACATCCAACCAGCCTCACAACCGCAGACCACGTGTAACCACACCAGCCCAGGACCTCCACATCCAGCATGTTCACCTCCAAGATCGTCTGAGACCAGCCACTCGGACAGCTGCTGAAACAATCGGTTTGCATAACCAAAGAATTTCTGCACAAACTGTCAGAAACCGTCTCAGGGAAGCACATCTGCTGCTCATCATCCTCATCAGGGTCTCACCCTGACTGCAGTTCGTCGTCGTAACAGACTTTAGTCGACAAATGCTCACATTCAATGGAGTCTGGCTGCTGATCAACTCTATGTGAAGGATGTGGTCACACCAGATACTGACTGGTTTTCTGACTCCCCCCACAATAAAGCAAAACTGCACATTTCAGAGTGGCCTTTTATTGTGGCCAGCCTAAGGCACACCTGTGCAATAATCATACTGTCTAATCAGCATCTTGATATGTCACACCTGTGAGGTGGGATGGATTATCTCAGCAAAGGAGAAGTGCTCACTAACACAGATTTAGACTGGTGTGTGAACAATATTTGAGAGAAATTGGTCTCTTGTGTCTATAGAAAATGTTTTAGATCTTTGAGTTCAGCTCATGAAAAATGTGAGAAAAACAAAAGTGTTGCATTTATATTCGTGTTCAGTGTAGTAAATTGGATGTGATCAAATGTCAGGAGGATGTATTGAATTCATACACTTGAATCAAAGTTTTTATGTGGTGTTGTCAGGTTTTTTCCCCCCACTTTTTTGGTTTCTGAATATTTTTTCAGAGAATTTTCACAGAAAATTGGATATCTCTGTTATACACAGTTTGTCATTGCTTTTTGGCACTCGGTTTCCAACTGATAACTAGAAGACAAACAGGCATAAAATTGGAACCTCTATCCAGTTTTGGTGGTGCAGGTAAATCCACAACAGAAAAATCAGAGTGTACCTTCATCAGCCCTGCTGTGAGTGGATCCATTCCAGTGGTGGCATTCTGGGAACGTTTGAGAGAAACACTGTTGGGAAGGCCATGTATGGTCTGTTTCATGTATAACGAAACATGAAGTATTTTATGGCCCAGTCACACGGCACTTAACGAAGGGCAGCGAAGCCCAAATGAAACAAGAAATCTGGACTTTTGTTGGCATCGTTTAACCTTTGCGCAGCTTCGTTCATGCAGCAGTTGCTTTGTCAGGATTTTTAAACTGTTGAAAAATTTGAATGAAGGGCAACGAAAACCTCAATTCGTCTGTGTTTCGTTTTGCTGTCGTTTTTGATGTTTTTTTAATCGTTTGTTTAGTTTTTTGTAACGTTATTGTTTAGTTTGACTTCATTTGACCAGCTGAATGTTTTCACACAGTGCAGAAGCCGGTTTGTGAGCGCTGAGGCTGCTGCTGTGTTCATGTACCGTCAGAAATTACAGGGCAAGCAACTGTTGAATTTGAAACAACAAAAAAGTTGCGTAATTTCTGACGATACTTGAATGCAGCGGCAGCGACAGCAGCAGCTCCTGCATGCGCTTATTATTTTTTTATTAAATATAACAATATGAGTGTAGGAATGACAATCCAGTCCTTCTGTACATGTGGCAACGGGAAGATGATTCAGATGATTATATAAAGAGCTGTTCTGGAAGACAGAATTCACGTTGTGGATCAGTGATCAGCTGGAAATAACCGCACATGGGGAGTCAATGCGCATTCACACGGACTGATCAATTTACTGCTCTGATATATTCAATCATCTTTACACTTATACTCAACAAAAATATGAACGCAACACTTTTGGTTTTGCTCCCATTTTGTATGAGATGAACTCAAAGATCTAAAACTTTTTCCACATACACAATATCACCATTTCCCTCAAATATTGTTCACAAACCAGTCTAAATCTGTGATAGTGAGCACTTCTCCTTTGCTGAGATAATCCATCCCACCTCACAGGTGTGCCATATCAAGATGCTGATTAGACACCATGAGTAGTGCACAGGTGTGCCTTAGACTGCCCACAATAAAAGGCCACTCATAATAACTCATAGAACATAATACAGTGATACAGCAGTGACCACAGCACACCATTTTTTTTTTTTTTTTAATTGGAGTAAGACGGGCGGCACAGTGACTTAGTGGTTAGCACTGTTGCCTCACAGCGAGAAGGTCGTGGGTTCAATTCCTGTGGCCTTTCTGTGTGGAGTTTGCATGTTCTCCCCATGTTTGCGTGGGTTTCCTCCGGGTGCTCCGGTTTCCTCCCACATCCAGTGACATGCGGGTTAGGTGGATTGGAATCTTTAAATTGTCCTTAGGTGTGCGTGTGGATGTGTCTGTGTTAGTTTGTCTGTTTGTGGCCCTGCGACAGACTGGCGTCCTGTCCTGGGTGTACCCCACCTCACGCCCTATGACTGCTGGGATAGGCTCCAGCCCCCCATGACCCTTAATTGGAGTAAGCGGTAGGAGATGGATGGATGGATGGAGTAAGACGGAGCGCACAGCGTGTTGTCAGACAGTGTGATGAAGGAGATGATCCCTCTTTTGTTCTGGATGAGGAACCAGAGCAGGTGGTCCACCAACGTGTGCACATATCTCCACAGCTTCTGTTTGCAGTTTCTCCAGGACTGTCCCAGCGCCGAGTCCTGGAACTCAGACACACATGCAGACACACACTGCTCCACCTGTGGCTCCAGGTGTGTTTAATTTAAAGTGTCGAGATCGTTGGCTTCGGATTTGTTAATTTCCTCTTTTGTTCCTTTTGCGCTCTTGCTTTGCAGGCTATTCGGTGATAAAGCTCTTTCGGCCACCTTTTCTCAATGAATTGTGACTTTTTTTACTTTTTCCCTTCATTCAGGAATCGTCATGTGCCGTGTGACTGGGCCATTAGGACTCCTTCACACATAACACGAAATTGGGCAAAAGAAGCAGAAACCGGCTGACAATCCGCGAACGAAAGATGAAATGAGGAACCGTGAAACATTCCACCTGTTGTTGGGAGGGACACACGGTTGGACAGGTGACGGCTTTGTGCACACGCATGAGTGTGTTCCAGTGTCAACACCTGGAACATGTGGCACCATCGCGCCGTGGCTGTGGGGGAAGAAACACACACACACCACCAAAAACAACACCACAATTTCTAATATTTAATCCCTCTTATCAAGCAGACAATATAAGTATGAACCTTCTGTTCCTCTGTATATGATCCGTGGTCATAGGCGTGCACTCATGAAATGACATGAATGAAGCAGTGCGCTCTTATCATGTCCACATCTGCTGGCCCTGTGTCCAGCCAGCCCCATGTGCGTGTCCAGCAAGCGGCGCGCCGAAGGACACCGCATCATGTGGATCATAGCTCATGTGGGTGACGTGACATTCAGATCACCAGCTGAGTGCACATGATCAGACTGTCCTTTTCACCTGGCATGGCCTGCCGATGTGCATCCTGACACAGTCGCTCTAGCCCGTTGCAAAGGCGATATATGTTTTGATGTATTTCCATGTGAGGACAGCACGCATACACACGTGCCTCATGGTGGACAGTTGTAATGTCATGTCCGTCAGAACACGGTATGTGTTCTCCAGCTGTGACTTGCAGGACCACAGATCCCAACAGCTGCTGCTGTTTGCAGACACGTCCACCTTTTCGATCAGCACACAGAACAAAGTGTTACTCTCTGTTGCTGTGTTGTGTGATTATTTATTTTAGTTATTTGTTATGTAATTATGTATGTAGTTAATTGTAGTATTTATTTATATACTTGTCCTGGCTGTGTTCTCTGTGTTTTTAATTTAACACGTCATGTGCACTGAGCCGTCATGTCCAGCTGTCAGTGAGTGGCTGGCCAGCGATCAGCTGAGAGGCACCTTGTTGTGTGCGCTCATACGTGGCTGGCTGGTCCCCATGTTATCTTGCCTATACATAATTATCAGCATGTCATACAAGTGTGCTCCCCCTGCCTGCAACACATGTGGCGTGTGGGAGGAGTGACACACACACACGCCACATTTGTTGGGGGCCCACTTGCTTGACATATGTGCTGCTTGGTAACGGCACACTCTTGTTACACTTAGACAATTTTCACAGACAGCTTGAATGTGGTCAGCTGCTCTCTGCTCTCATGCTGGGAGCGTGAATAGCCCTGCCTTTTCTAAGTGCCCAGGGAGTGGTGTTAGATGTTCGCACATGGCACTTGGAATTTGGCTGATGCCTGCCAAGAGGGGGGTTGAATGGGCACTCGCAGGGCATTCGCCGTCTTTTCAGCCACTGGTGTTCACGAATGGTTGTGGCGACAGCTGTACGAGGCATTTGAGGTGGCTCAGATTTTTCATGAGTGGCATGCGATTTCTCCTTCCTCATTACCCAATCCTTGGCTCAGGTTGTGAGGATAGCCCAGAGGATCATTGGAGCTGAGCTTCCTGTCATGGATGCTGTGTATGCTGGACGTCTGCACAAGAGAGCCACCAGGCTCTGCAACATAAAAACGTGGACTAGCAGATTGAGAAACAGCTTTTTCCCCAGAGCTGGAGCCCCCCCCCACACTCTCATACTCCTCTCATACAGGCTCCTCTCCTGTGGAACCAGCTCCCAATTCAGATCAGGGAGACAGACACCCTCTCTACTTTTAAGATTAGGCTTAAAACTTTCCTTTTTGCTAAAGCTTATAGTTAGGGCTGGATCAGGTGACCCTGAACCATCCCTTAGTTATGCTGCTATAGACGTAGACTGCTGGGGGGTTCCCATGATGCACTGTTTCTTTCTCTTTTTGCTCTGTATGCACCACTCTGCATTTAATCATTAGTGATTGATCTCTGCTCCCCTCCACAGCATGTCTTTTTCCTGGTTCTCTCCCTCAGCCCCAACCAGTCCCAGCAGAAGACTGCCCCTCCCTGAGCCTGGTTCTGCTGGAGGTTTCTTCCTGTTAAAAGGGAGTTTTTTCCTTCCCACTGTAGCCAAGTGCTTGCTCACAGGGGGTCGTTTTGACCGTTGGGGTTTTACATAATTATTGTATGGACTTGCCTTACAATATAAAGCGCCTTGGGGCAACTGTTTGTTGTGATTTGGCGCTATATAAAAAAAATTGATTGATTGAAGTCAACCTTCTGACCATGTGGTGCAGAAACAACAACCTCCTGCTGAATGTCAGCAAGACCAAGGAGATTGTTGTTGACTTGCGGAAAGGTCACACTCAACACCCACCAGTGACCATCGAGGGTGCTGCTGTGGAGAGAGTGAGCAGCACCAAATTCCTGGGGGTGCACATCAGTGAGGACCTGTCCTGGATCACCAACACTGCATCACTGGCAAAGAAGGCTCAGCGGCGTCTCTACTTCCTGCGCAAACTCAAGCGGGCAAGTGCTCCACCAACCATCATGAGCACTTTCTACCGTGGCACCATTGAGAGCATCCTCTCCATCTGCATCACTGTGTGGGGCGGAAGCTGCACTGACTACAACAGGAAGCCCTGCAGCGCACAGTGAATGCAGCTGGAAGGATCATTGGTGCCTCACTCCCCTCTCTGCAAGACATATACACCACCCACCTCACCCGCAAAGCAACCACAATTGTGGGCGATGCAAGCCGCCCCGCACACAACCTGTTCAGCACTCTGCCCTCTGGGAAGAGGTACAGGAGCCTCCGGTCCCGCACCACCAGACTCACAAAGAGCTTCATCCACCAGGCTGTGAGATTATTGAACTCTCTCCCCCCAGCTCCACCCAGGCTTTCAAGAAGATAAAAAACCCTCAACACTCACTCAGCCAGCTTCTTGCACAAAAGAGAAAACTCTCAAGGACTCTTTGTTGTGTGGGCCGGTGAAGAGGAGGTACTGCTGGCCCACCACCACCAGAGGGCGCCCTGCTTGGAGTGCGGGCTCCAAGCACGAGAGGGCGCCAGACCCAGAAGAAGTGACAGCTGTCACTCATCCTCTGCACCAGCTGTCACTCGTTATCATCACTACCATAAAAGCCGGACTGCAACTCCACCTCCCCGCCGAGAAATCGACTACCAGTACCAAGGTACACTTCTCTGCTGTGATTATTGCGAATAATAATCTGATCTGTTTTGCAGCTGTTTTCCTGTTGGTATTCCTTATCTGGGATTTTTGGCGTTTGGTGTGACAGCGACGGCTTCGCCTCACACCCCAAAACCGATAAGTGGTTGACCAGGAGCTGCACGAGTGTGTGTGATTTGGAGGTGGAGGTGCTCCCTCCCAACTGTGTTTGGACTGTAAATTACTGAGTGTGCGGACTCACACTCATACATCATCTTTCTGTTTTCTGCCAGCAGTACCAGGGTCGACAGCCGAAGACAGAGGCCACCTGGGGACTCGGGACTTGGCGGCTCCGGTGTTCTTCAGACCGTTGGTGGTGGAGGCCGTGTGGGACGCGGCTTCTCTCTCGTCGGGCGTCTTCTATCTTCGAGCCTGCCCACACGTCACCTGGTGTTTATTGACTGTGAGAATTACGACACATTTAGTTGTGTATTATCACAACATTAAATTGTTACCTTTTGGCTTACTCATTGTCCGTTCATTTGCGCCCCCTGTTGTGGGTCCGTGCTACGACACCTTCCCAACACTCTTTGCACTACACCACTTTCACACTAGGACTAAACAGAAAATATTCTGTTGCTGCCATGACCAATGTCCTGCACTGTTTCACTTTATCACCATCACATCACTTGCACACTGTCTTGACAAAACTCTTCTGCTGCTACAAATACTGAATGGTTTGCACTACTGTACTGTCTCACTTTTTACTACTACCTCAGACACTACACTGCAAATACCTGGTCTTGTACTCCTATTGCCTACCGAGTCTGTTCTGTTTGTTTATTGTTACTTAGCCTGTATAGTCTTATTGAGCCTATTAGTCTTACTTACTTATTTGACTTTTTACTTTCTTGCTTGTGCCCTTTACTGTTTCTTATTGTCAGAAATGTCTTGTCCTGTCATCACTGAGGGAAGGTGAGAAACACAATCTCGATTCCTTTGTATCCTTGTACATGTGAAGAATTGACAATAAAGCCGACTTTGACTGTGACTTTAAACAGCCATGGGCAGTGCAATTATTGCATCTCAGTTTACATTGTAAATAACATGTCTATTGTTGTCTTATGCAGCTTTTATTGCTCTTATATTTTATTTTATTTTTATATTTAATCATTGCTGCTACTGACTGGTTGTCACCAGCAAAGTTTCGTTATTTATTACAGTGATAATAAAGTCTCTCTTATCTGTTATCTTCGTACATCAGTCGGCTTCAATTGTGTTATGTGTGATGGCGCCTTTAACAAGGTCACATGCATAGTTATGGAAAAATTAGGAAATAAGCCTGTTGTGTCTGATGATTTGCGGACGTTCATGCTGTTTATACGGCTGCACATTGAGCTTTACGGCCCCTTCACACATAGTATGAAGTTTGGACGGCGTTTGGATGAAAACGGTGAAGCAGTGCGAAACAATTCAAAATTAGCGCACGAAACATTGCGCCAACAGGCAGGCATGCACAAACCCGGTGCAAGAGTTCGTGCATGCGCCGATGTCTTTAGAGCAGGAACCATACCAGGTACAGCATATGGCGCCACTTATGTGGTATAAATAAGAAAATAAAAACCAGCCGGCACCTGTGGAACCGCATCGTGCCACAGGACAATGCGCCACAGGACACCGCGTCATGTGGAACAGAGCTCACGTGGGTGACGTGACAGTGAGATGGCCTGCTGCGTGTTCTGATCTGACAGTCTGTTTCAACCTGGGAGCAGCCTGTCCATGTGTGCGCTGTGTGTGCGCTTGCTGGCTGCAGCACATCACCACATTGATATATGTTTTTATTTATGTCCACTTGATATAATAGTCAAATATAAAAATCCATCAAATGTGAAATGATAATTCTGTATCAGAATCCACATCAATACTTTTGTATGGTAGCTTAAACTCACCCATTTTGGCATCGTCATTGGTACGCGACTTTCTCTCGTTCTCAGCTAACAGCGCCATTATTTTTTTGAACAAAATTTATTTAAAAAATGTATCTCAGTTTACGAAATTTATACATTTTTACCTCTTTTGATAGTTAGTTTAATAGACTTAGGAGCATATGTGAACAAAGGGCATCTCAGTGGTATTGGGTAATTGTCACAACATACAACATTCAAAGTTTCAGTTAGAATATCCCAAAAAAGAGAACAAAAAAAAAAAAGGACATGAATGAAGGCACATACAATAATACTAGTACTATGTTATACCATAGCATTATAGCATCATTGCATCCAGCCATAATATTTGCTTACTGGATCCCATAGATCAGGGGTGCCCAAGTTTGGTCCTCGAGATCTACCTTCCTGACACTCTTAGTTGTCTTCCTGTTCCAACACACCTGAATCCAATGAAAGCCTCATTAAAAGTCTGCTCATGAGTCCGTTCATTGGTGTTGTTGTCCTCACCGTGTGGCTGAACACCACACACTGTACGACCAAACCTGTTCGATCTGTGATTTTTTTTTTTTTTTAATCTTCACGTGTGTGGTCTCTCAGGTTTTGGATACCTAAAGATAATTTTGAAATCCTTTTGTGTTAACAGGAGCGTGAAATGTCTAAAATCAACAAGGAGATAAACGTATTTTTTTTTAAAAATAGAAAAAAGCGCCGTCATAATAATAATAATATAATAATAATACATTTTATTTCTATTGCACCTTACATTTCAAAGAAATCTCAAAGTGCTACAGCAAGGACTTAAAACAGAATTAAAACAGATTTCAAAAACCATTTCAAACGATAATGCTTCCATCTCCTCCAGGCAAGCCTGAAAGGCAGACGGCAGAGCTGAGGGGAGTGTGGAGTCCATTTTGATGTATAACTGTGTGTCGTCTGCGTAGCAATGAAATGAAATCTTGTGTTTACGGATGATTTGACCAAGGGGGAGCATGTAGATGGTAAAAAGGGTTGGACCAAGGACGGACCCTTGTGGCACTCCACAGCTGACAGTATGGGTTTTGGATTTGGATTGTCCGAGTGTAGCACATTCTGTCCTGTTCGTGAGATATGAGCAAAACCAGTTGAGAGTTGTGCCAGTGAGTCCTATTTCAGTGTTGAGGCGGTGGAGCAGGATGGTGTGGTCAATGGTGTCAAAAGCGGCTGATAGATCCAGTAGGAGGACGAGAGATGGGGAGCCCTGGTCCGCAGTCATGAGAAGGTCGTTCATGATGCGGACCAGGGCTGTTTCTGTGCTATGTGCTGAGCGGAAACCAGACTGAAATATTTCATATAGGTTATGGGTGTGGAGGTAATCATGGAGTTGGACTGATACGACTTTTTCCAGGACTTTGGAAAGGAAAGGCAGGTTTGAGACAGGGCGGTAATGAGCCAGGATTTTCGCGTCGAGTGACGGTTTTTTGAGATGAGGGCGAATAATGGCTGATTTGAGAGCTGGAGGAACCTGACCGGATTTGAGTGACTGATTAATAATTTATTTGATTAGAGGACTAATAGCTGTAATGTTTGACTTTAGTAGTGGTGTAGGGAGAGGATCCAATGAACAAGTAGATGTTTTCATGCATTTTATGATCCTCTCTACCTCTGTCAGATTGGTGTCCATGAAATCTGAAAAAGTGTGGAGTGGGTTGGAGATAGTGAGTTTGAAGTGAGATGGTGTTGTAGCAGGGAGATGAGACCGAATTGTGGCTACCTTTGTTGTGAAAAAGTCCAAAAACCTGTTACACTGATCTGTGCTGGTATCGGTGTCGGAGTGTGTGGGAGGTTTGAGGAGAGAGTTGATTGATGAAAATAACTGTTTTGTACCCGTACAGTTTGAAATTTTATGAGAGAAGTATTGGGACCTGGCTGTGGTGAGTGCTCTAGTTTCTGGTGTTCACGGTAAGCCTGTTTGTGTACGTGTAAGCCACTGGAGACGTATCTGCGCTCCAGGGCGTGACCAGCAGTTTTCATTTTTCGGAGCTCTGTTGTGTACCAAGGAGCTGACCTGGAAAAAGTTACTGTTCTTGTTTTGATTGGTGCATGTAACTCGAGGATGTTGTGAAGACTAGAGTTGTAGTGCTGAACGGATTCATTAACTGATGTAAACTGTATGACTTGTGAAATTTTCTGTATGTCCTGGTTGAAGAGAATGGTGTCACTTGCTTTTAAGTTTCTGAACCGGATTTGACGTTTTGTTTGGAGGTATGTTTCTGCTAATGGCAGTTCCAGGGAGACGGCCTTATGGTCAGACATGCCCAGGTCGTACAGCTATATGTTTGTAATGGGAGCATTGTCTGTTATGACCAAATCAAGAGTGTGGCCTTTTGTGTGTGTGGGAACTGTTATATGTTGAGTGAGGTGAAGGCAGTCCAGGAGATCTAGGAGCTCAGCAGCTGGGCGGTTTGTGGGGGAGTCGACGTGAACGTTGAAATCTCCCAGTATAAGTGTACTATTGGAGGTTGCACAGAGTGATGTTAGTAGGTCTTGAAGTTCAGCAGTGAATCCAGGGTGTGGTTTTGGGGGGTGGTAGATGAGGAGAATTTTTGTTGTTTCTTTTTGTGATCTACATTTGAATAACAAGCACTCAGAAGTGATGAGCTCTGGCAGTGGGAGAGGTGTTATAATAAGATCTTTATGGTAAATGACAGCAAGACCCCTTTCCAGGTATGTGTATCCTGGGGGACATGCTTCATTTAGTGCCAGATATGAGTCTGATTTGTGCCAGGTTTCTGTAAGGCACATCATATGTATTTGTTTGTCGAGAATATGTTCAAATATTAGGCTGGTTTTATTTGTGAGTGATTGGGAATTGAAGAGTGTTATTCTTATCTTGGAGATGTTCTTGCATCTTGGCAAAGTCCGGAGCAGGCGGAAATCCACTCCGCGTTTTCCCTGTTTCCCTTTATTTGTCATCGTGCTGGTCGTGTTCTGATGACGTCGTTGCCAATGACGCGTTGAATGTGTGCCGCGGAGATGCAGTCGGTGAAGAGGTCGTGGTGCGGGCTGGCCTGTGGAATATTCCTCATGTCTCTTAGATGTGGGCGATTTGTAGCCGGATTGAGGATGATGGTGGTGGAGCCTCCTTTCCTCCGCGTTCAGCAGAGCCGTCTGGGCGGGATGTGCAGGCCCGGCGTGTGAGTGCAGCGGGGCTAGCGTGCATGGTCTGCCCCAGGTAGAGGCGTTGCTCCCAGACCCCAGTGGCTTCGTCTCGCCGATCGCCTCACTCGTCCTGGACACCAGAGCAGCACTCCCAGGAAGGACAGAGGAATGGAGGTGAGGTTGATGCAGTGCTGAGTGGGATGAACAAAGTGAGAATACCTGTAGGTTATTGTTGTTGCTCCTGTTAGCAGTGGTGTTGGCATGGCTGTCCTCTGTTGGGCGGCAGAGCGGACCGGGACACTGGTGGATGTCCCCGGATAACAGGAGGCAGATGGCAATGATAAGTCCGATGGTTTGTTGTGGTTTTAGAGCAGTTTTGGTCTGTGTTGAGAACTGGCCGTAGAGACGAGGAAAGATGAAAGTGGTAGCCAGGGTGAACTTGCCGAATCCGAAATGTTTGTTTGCTTGGATTGTCATTTGCATGTTGAAAGATGGCAATATTTTTCCGTGAGAGTAATAATCAATCAGTTTTCAACAGGGGTCGGAGTAGACAAAATTACTCATGAGCAGTATATGAATGAAGACGGCTGCAGCTGCCCCTGCCGTACCTGGCGCCTCCATCTTGAGTAGGTCTCCACACCTGTCCACTTACTAACTGACTAACTGTCATAACTGACAAAACAACATTTGTTGCAGTGTAACAAATGCCGGCCTGCAGTCCAGACTAGTATTTCTGTTTTCTTGTTGTTTAATGCTGACAAATTATACAAATTATATAATTGTCTTTCTGATGCCTGATTCTGTTTTTTTCTCTCTGTTTAAGGTGCAGCTCCATCCAGAGATGGATGTGGTATTTGTGCTGGAGACTCTCCTGTCCTGTGCACCAACAGCATTTCTTGTATATTTGTTTTGTGAATTGTTCTGTAATTTGTATTTGTATCATGGCCCAAGCAGAGGGTCACCCCTTTGAGTCTGGTCTGCTTGAGGTTTCTTCCTCAGAGGGAGTTTTTCCTTACCACTGTTACTCTGGGGGTTAGTAAGGTTAGACCTTACTTGTGTGAAGCACCTTGAGGCAACTCTGTTGTGATTTGGCACTAAATGAAAATAAATTGAAATTGAAGTGTATTTTTGGTGATACGTGACTGAAAGTGGCGAATTTGTGGCACTGTTGGCTTGTCATATTGTCATAGTCCTGCGACACGCGTGTTCTGCTGGACATGTATGTCGGGCCGGACATGTGTGACATTCAGATCACCTGCTGTGTGATGTGACGATCTGTTTCATATACAGCGGTCTGGCAAGGTGCGCTGTGTGCGGCCGCTGCAGCCCGTTTTGTGTATTTCCATGTGAGGACAGCAGGCAGAGACATGCGCCTCACGGAGGAATGTTGTAAGTTCATGTCTTTCAAAACACGGTAAGTGTCCCACAGCTAGGATGTCCAGGAGCAGAGATCTCAACAGCAGCTGCTGTTGGCAGCCACGCCTCCTGTCCATTCAGTGCTCAGACCAACGTGTCACACTCTGTTTCTGGGTTATGTGGTCATTCATTTTAGTTATTTGTTATTTAATTGCGTATATAGGTATTATCGTAATTATTTATATACCTGTCCTGGCGGTGGCCTCTGTGTTTGTTAATGTGACATGTCATGTACACTGACCTGTCATTTCCAGCTGTCAGTGTGCTGTGATCAGCTGACAGCAGCCTCCCCATGCTCTGTGCACTCAGACGTGGCTGTCCGGCCCCCATGATCATGTCTGTACATACATATCAGCATTTTATGCAAGTGTGCTCCCCAGCACGCGACATGTGTTGGGGGGAGCGGTAGGAGGGGCACGAAACACATGTACACCACATGTGCTTCGGGGGGGGGCGACACGTGCTCATGTACGATACACATGCACGCCAAATGTGTGTTGCTTTTTGCAACACCCCACTTGTGGGGACAAATTTCACAACCAGCTCAAAGGTTTTTGTGCTGACACTGTGAATGGCCACACATTTTCTAAGTACCAAGTGAGTGGTGTTGGATGTTCATGTGTGTCACCTGGAATTTGGCCGACACCTGGCGCAAGAGGGATTGAATGGGCTGTCACAGGGCACACTCTGTCTTTCAGCTGCTGGTGTGCGTGAATAATTGTAGCGACAGGTGTAAGAGGTGTTGGAGACAGCTCTGATTTTTCACGAATGGCATGCATTTTGTCCTTCGTGTGCTAGTTGGCTTCAATCATGTTATGTGTAAAGGGGCCCTTAGATATTTGTCTGCACCAAACGTATATCTTGTAAAAGCTATCATCTTTCATTTTCTTGTTATCAGGTGAAAAGACGTAACAACAGCCAGTGGTTTCACCAACACAAGGCCCCGTTTTACATCTTTCAAGGTTGGCCTAGTTAGCCACATGGCCTAAACATGACATGGCGTTTTTTGATCACGTAAGCACACGCATGGGGGGACCATGTCTTCATCAAATAGTTAGTGAGCTTAGTTTCAGTGTGGAAGGTTCCTGGTTCAAACCCTCCCCTGCCACATTTCTCCCTGGAATGTAGAGTTGCATCAGGAAGAGCATCCGGTGCCAAATCAACATGCAGGTCCACCTTGGATCTGCTGTGGCGACCCCGAGTGAAAACAAGGGAGCAGCTGAAGGGTCTTACTTTACTTTCATATAGCCCAAGCACAAATGTTCTGGGAACCAAAAAGAAACTTTCCTTAAAATGTTCCATGAACGTTAGCTGTAACGTTCTTAGAACGTTTTTGAAATGTTTATTTTGTTAGCTGGGCTGTTAACCTGACTGAACCACAGTGCTGTTCTGCAGTTACAGTTTCACATTTCTCCCCGCTGGGTTTTTTTTTTTTTCTGTTTATAATTTCTGCCCTAATGAAATGTGCTTTCAAAATAAGAGGTTTTTTGTTCCTTTTGCAGTTGTGGTGCTGTGGGGTGGAGAGACGGTGACACACTGTCGTGCTCAGGAAGATGCCTGGAGTAAGATCCTGGTTTTCCTGTACTGGAACCTGTACAGCGACTCAGACACTAACCCTGTCACCTTTCCGTCACACCTGTAGTCTGCAGGGCAGCATTAGTGATTACTGAGCCTTTGATCAAGTGAACTCAAATCATTCCACTTTGACAGTATATCAAATACTAAATAATCAGATCTGTATTTTCAGGACTGTAGCTGGAACAGAACCCAGTTACAGAATACAACACAAGTGTTTCCATGGTAACAGTTCAGCCACAGATACCTGATGAACGATACAAGGACACAAGTGAAGACCCCTGAGCAGAGAACACCACCGGTTTGCAGTGAAAGGTGATTTTATTCAACACACAGATCAGAGTTCAGTTGACAGAAGCACGAAACAGTAAAACAGGAAATCAGTCCAACAGCAACCAAAGTCCATGAGGGGAAACAGCCAAAGAGTGATAAACAGGTAAAAAGGGTCAAAGGAAAGGAGATGAAAAAGAAGTGAGCGTGAACATGAAACTGGAAGTCAGCGTGCACTTCAAACAGGAAATAAAACCACTGGAAAGACACAAGGAGCAATGCTTCAGAATAAAAGCACAAGGAAATAATATCCTGGTGGAGAATTCACTCAGTGCTCAAGACCATTTATCAATATCTCAGAATGTAGAAAACAAACAGCAGAGACATGAACCAGTACACAAGACATGTGACCACAGACAAGAACAACAGAAACAATCTAATACTTTATTTAATAATTTATAAATTAATGAATCCAGATGCAGCAAAGTTGCTAAAATCTTTTCTTGAATAAATAGAGTGTAATTCTGTGTGTTCAGGGACGTTCTGATTGTATTTTATTGGTCCAATGTGAGTTTCTGTTGATTCTGTGTGAAATACAGATGATTCTGACAATTATCTTTTGAAATGATAAACTATTACAATGAAAATCATTTTTTAAATTAATCTTGGCAGTGAGTTAAATGTTTGACAGCTGGGGAAAAAAATCAATAAATTCAAAGAATAAAATCACAGCTTTTCACTGTTTTCATGTTGTTTGAATGAATGAATGTTTAGACAAATCTGCTTCCTGACAAACTAAACCTCACATCAAACTTTAAAATAATGAAACTGTTTTTCAAATATTGACATCTTCAGAGTAAGAAGGACGGCTCTCAACGAAACGAGTCTAAACACTGGCCAGAACTTTAGGAGTCCTTAACCGAGGCCCGTTGGTTCTGGGGCTGATCTCTGGAATCTGTAGCGTGAAGCTGATCAGAGTCGACGGTTCCTCTGGACAGGACACCGGTCCGACACAGGTGACTTACCCAGCAACACCAGTACCTGTGTACTGCTGGTTGGACTGAGACGATGCAGATTAAGTGACTTGCGCAAGGACACAGATGAGTAGCGTAAGCGGGATTCAAACTCGGGTCTACATGTTGGCAGACCAGCTCCTTATCCACTGAGCCACCTGTCTGTTAGGTCAAGAATATCCCAGCATGCTCTAGTCTCGTTACTACATCCTGTTACTGATGTAGGAAGCTGAGACTTACCCGATTTGATCCTGTTTTGCTGGTTATGCTGTCAAAACTCATGAAATCTGCTAAAAGCACAACTTGTCTTTTTGACCCGATGCTGGCGAAATGGTTTCAGGACTTGTGCGCTACATTTGGACCTGCTATGCTGAAAATTATTGACCTGTCTGTTCCTTCAACTCTTAAATCTGCAGTGATCAAACTTATTCTTAGAAAACCTAATCTGGATACAGAATCAGAATAGCTTTTATTCACCAAGTATCTACAAGAATGCAAGGAATTTGAGTTTCGTTTGAGCTGCACTCTCTGTGCAGCGTGTAGAATACACGAAACACTGAATAATTCACAATAAAAATGTGTGCAAAGGAGAAACAAACGGACTGAAGTTCCACGTGAGGTATATCAACAATATAATATGAATTACGTTTTTGACCTTCTGCATGTTTTTTGGACCACGCCTTTGCCTTGTCTGATAATTTTGATACAGTTGGACTTATCCATCCTTCCTCCTCTCCAGCGATTCTTTTTTGTGGAGAAAAAAGATATGACTCTTTGTCCCTGTCTCGATTTTATGGGGCTCAACAAAATTACTGTCAAGAACCGTTACCCCCTCCCTCTGATCGCTAGAGCGTCCAACTGCTGAATGACGCTAAAGAGGATTTACATAACGCTTATCATTTGGTGAGAATTCGGGAGGGGGACCACATTACACCCATTGTGGCATCTCTTCACCGGCTTCCTGTCCCTGTGAGATCACATTTTAGGTTCTGCTACTAGTTTTAAAATTGTTCAAGGCTTAAAACTTTCCTTTTTGCTAAGCTTCTAGTTAGGGCTGGATCAGGTGACCCTGAACCATCCTTAGTGATGCTGCTATAGACGTAGACTGCTGGGGGGTTCCCATGATGCACTGTTTCTTTCTCTTTTTGCTCTGTATGCACCACTCTGATTTAATCATAGTTGATCGATCTCTGCTCCCCCCACAGCATGTCTTTTTCCTGGTTCTCTCCCTCAGCCCCAACCAGTCCCAGCAGAAGACTGCCCCTCCCTGAGCTGGTTCTGCTGGAGGTTTTCTTCCTGTTAAAAGGGAGTTTTTCCTTCCCCACTGTAGCCAAGTGCTTGCTCACAGGGGGTCGTTTTGACCGTTGGGGGTTTACATCATTATTGTTGGCCTGCCTTACAATATAAAGCGCCTTGGGGCAACTGTTTGTTGTGATTTGGCGCTATATAAAAAAAAAATGATTGATTGATTGATTGATGACTGGCAACCTCCCTACTAGCTTGACCTAATTAAACCTTACGTACCGGCCCAGATTCTGTGTTCTCAGGGTGCAGGACTACTTTGTGTCCCTAGGGCGGGTCACAGAGCTTTCTCTTATTGTGGCCCTGTTCTGTTTGCGTTTATCTTCCATTTCGTATGGCTTGGCCAGAGCACACCAGTGTAACGGGTGTGCTCTGGCCAAGAATGTCTTCCCACACAAGCAATCCCCCATGACATGCACCACCGTCACCACTCCCCTTGAAGTCCTTGAAATGGATTACACTGTGCTGGAAAGGTCATGTGGGGGATATGAGAATGTCTTGGTACTAACAGACATGTTCACCAGGCTCACAATTTCTGTTCCCAATAAAGATCAGATGGTGAGCATAACTGCCAAGGCCTTCCTGAGGCACTGGATTGTCTATTATGGCTGTCCAGCTCGGCTGCATTCCGACCAGAGACACTGCTTTGAGGCCAGTGCCATCAAGGAACTCTGTACGGTCTATAGCATAGCCAAGACTCAAACCACTCCATACCACCCCCAAGGCAATGCACAGTGTGAAATATTTAACAGAACCATGCATGACACGTTGAGGGCCCTACCCCCTGAAAAGAAAAGGAAATGGAACAAGTACTTACCTAACCAGATACTCTCCATTCTACCTAATGTTCAGGTGGGATTCTAGGCTACCCATGGATCTCTTGGGAGGTAAGAATAAAGAGGATGCTGAAGCGGAGGACCTAGACGAATGAGTGCAAAGCCCATCATGAGAGACTTATGACAGCAGTTGCAGTTGTAATGCCACAAAACCAGAGTGCATCAGGAGGTGGAAGAGGATTTATGATCGCAGTTCCCGTGCTGCCCTTGTCGGGGTAGAGACAAAATACAGGACATTTGGGAGCCTAGACCTTACATAGTAATTAAGCCCTAGAGCCTATTTCACCAAACTCACATACCCATACATTATGATTTATTTCTCAACTTGTATAAGGTCAAAAATGTAAAGTTTGGATCAGCTAAAAGACAGGTCCTAGGGGATGTTGTGGATGCAAAAATGAAAGTAAATAATACTTGGTAGAGTAAATGAGGTTTTTATTCCCAAAAAATGAATTCTGATTTATGTCTTTATTTGCTTGGCGTTTCAGCTGTGGTTAGTTGATGTGTGATTGATGTGGATACTTTTGTAGAGGAGACTTCACTTGACATTTTGATGTATAATAAGTGTGTGTTGGTGTCAGCATTGGTTAGTTATGAGTGTTGAAATGTTCCAAAACAGGGCAAGTCCCCAAATTTGGGGACTCTAGGGTTAGGTTAAGCAGAACCACACAGATATCCCAGTATTCACCGTCAGGCAAGAATGAGGGGGTCAGAGTAAAGTAGTTCACAGGGACGAGCCTTTTACTTTTGAGACACACTCAAGACAGTCCACACACAGGTGTGGGGAAGAGGCACAGCATTCTGATACTGATCACGGTGTCCTTGTGTACAGTCCCACTATCAACCCCTCATGTGTGTCTACTTCCACTAAGGATGGGGTTTATGGTGATATCTGAGAGGGGAAGGAGCACTGTGATGGGACATGACCCAGTGGAAGAAGCAGGGTCACCGGTCCGCCTATGAGTCAGATGATGCAGATGTGTCAGATACAGCTGTGGAGCAGGAGCCAAGGTATCCTGTGAGGCAGAGGTGCGCCTCCTAAAAGGTTCCCAGACTAGGTCTTAAATTAATACAAAAAAAGAAAAAAAATTTCTTGACAGCAGAACGATACTGTTGCTTTTTATTTGCATCTAATGTATTTGTTTTGTTTATTGAGCTCTTGTTTTGGAGAGATGCAGTCACTTGGAGATGTCAAATGGTCTGGTTTTCTGGGGGGGGGTTCCCTCCAAAGTTGATTAGCTGACAGCGCTTGTTGTGATTAGCTCCGTTAGCTATCGCTGCTAAACCTAACGTTCACAGCAGTGTCGCCGAATCGCTTTAAGAGACCGACGTGAATTCTGCCCTACAGGAGCTGAGGGCAAAACGTCGGAGTTTTGATGGCAGCCCAGACGAAGAGTGTTATGACTGTTTGGAATGAACCATTGTCACAGAAGTAGAGCGCTGCTCCTGCTAACTTAGGGGAGGAGACGCTCGAGCTTTTCATTACCCTGACAACGGACAGAGAGGCTGTGGGGTGAGACTAACGCAAGGGCTGAGTGTGCAGTGTGGGCACCAGAGAGAACATAGAGAGGGCCAACTCCCACAAAATTATGTCACCTGGATGCCATTTTGATTGTGTGTAACTGGGGCAGCTTGGCTGCTGCAGTGGAGTGACGTTTTGGAAACAAAACTTCTCTTGAGTGTACTACAAGCTACTGTAATGCACTATATAGGGTTTTCATGTGACGTATCGGTCACATCATTTTGCGCCCCGCGGCCATTCTGGATTACGACACGGTGGCCCCTGTGATACGCTACATGCATTTGGCAAACAATTGTAGAAGCTTCAACAATGGTCAACTTTTGTGCTGTCGTCGGTTGTTCAAACAGAGGTGATTAAAAATGAGGCAGGTCGCTCATTTTACAGGCTGCCATTAGTTATTGTGCATCAAGCATCGGAGTGTTATGAGCTTTCTAAGCAACACAGAGACCTGACTCAGCAGATCTGAAGGAAGCTTTAATATGGCCAGAACCAAGCAGACCGCCCGGAAGAGTGCTTCGGCTACCGTCGGTGTGAAGAAACCTCACCATTACAGGCCTGGCACCGTGGCGCTGAGAGAGATCCGCCGCTACCAGAAATCCACCAAGCTGCTGATCCACAAGCTGCCCTTCCAGCGCCTGGTGAGAGAAATCGCTCAGGACTTCAAAACGACCTCCACTTTCAGAGCTCCGCTGTGATGCTCTGCAGGAGGCCGGCGAGGCTGACCTGGTCGGCAGCTTCCGAGTTCACAATATCGCAGTGTGACACTGTCGGCCAGTTCGTTACACCACCACTAAATTCACTATCTGGTACAAGATACGGATCCACTGAACCAACTGCTACACATCTATCATGATAAATAGCTTTAACTCGAGGATTTAAAGCATCTCTCCATTTTTCTATCAGGTGCCAGCCTCCTTGTAATCCAGAATGGAGACGGCACCTGTCCTCCAGCAAATCGGTCACGTGATTGAAAACCCTCTATTTGACTTTAGAACACAAGGAACTACTATTACAAATGTTTATTTAAACAGCTGTTATGATTGTGGAGTGTATAGAGTGGAAAATAAGGTGCTGTAAGTATACTACAGTACTGTGAAAAAGTGTTTGCCCCCTTGACCCTTTACATGTTAGATCTTTATTAGGACATCAAAAAACAAAACAAAAATTCAGGCCTTGTACGAGGTCTATTAGAAAAGTATCCGACCTTTTTTTTTTTTTTTTGTCAAAAACCATATGGATTTGAATCACGTGTGATTACATCAGACATGCTTGAACCCTCGTGGGCATGCGAGAGTTTTTTCACGCCTGTCGGTTACGTCATTTGCCTGTGGGCAGTCTTTGAGTGAGGAATCGCCCACCCTCTCGTTGATTTTTCATTGTTTAGGAATGGCTCAGAGACTGCTGCTTTGTTTGATCAAAATTTTTTCAAAACTGTAAGGCACAACTGAGTGGACACCATTCGATAAATTCAGCTGGTTTTTGGTAAAAATTTTAACGGCTGATGAGAGATTTTGGTCTGGTAGTGTCGCCGTAAGGACGGCCCACGGCGCCTGACGGCGATCTGCGCTTCAAGGCAGCAGCGTCTCACCGTTTCAAGTTGAAAACTTCCACATTTCAGGCTCTGTTGACCCAGTAAGTCGTCAGAGAACAGAGAACTTTCAGAAGAAGTCGGCATGAGGAGTTTATTCGGACATTCCATTGTTAACAGTCATTTTGTAATGAAAGAACGTGCGGGCAGAGTCGCATGTCGGGCCGGACCGGGGGGTCGCGACAGGAAAAACACCTCCGTGTTGGAAACCTTAACTGACAAGTTGGAACATGCCCAAGGGTGTTAAACAGTTTCTCAGTTACTCACTTGTTGAAAGCCATCAAAAGCCGCCTGAATTTTACAAATGGTTTTCAACACGGAGGTGTTTTTCCTGTTGCGGCGCACACAGATTCGCCGAGTCGTCACGGAAACGACTCGGCGAATTTGCGCGCACGTCTTTCATTAAAAAATGTCCTTAAACAGTGGAATGTCCGCATAAAGTCCTCATGCCGGCCTCTTCTGGATCTTCTCTGTTCTCTCACGACGTCCTGGGTGAATTAAGCCTTAAATTAGGATGTTTTCAGGTCGAAACAGGCCGACGACGGCGCCTGGAAGCGCTGCAGGACGTCCAGCTCCGTGGGAAGTCCTGCAGCGACAGAAACACCCCATAATCTCTCATCAGCCGTTAAACTTTTCACCGAAAACCAGCTTAATTTCTAGAATAGTGTCCACTCGGATATTCCTCACAGGTCCAGAAAAAATTTTGATAAAGCAACGCGCGCCGTCTGGAGCAGCGTGTGAAACAAAGGAATTCAGCTGAGAGGGCGGGACCACATCTCACTCAAGGCCTGCCCACAGGGAAATGACGTCACCGACACCCCGTGAAAAAACTCACGCATGCGCACGAGGGGTTCAAGCATGAATTGGTGTAATCACACGTCATTCAAATCCCATATAGTTTTTTTTTTAAATAAAAAGGTAGGATACTTTTCTGATAGACCTCGTATATTAGAATTTGCAAAATCATGCTCTTTAAACTCATTGAAAGTAAATCTCTACAGTTTGATATAAATTAATTAAAAATCTAAAAGCCAAAATGATGGAGTGAATAATAGTATAGCACATGTGAACCATCACTTTTATATACAGTTTTCTTCGGACAAGTCGGGATGGATACGTAAACATTCCCAAGACACTGACTATGTCTTGGACATTATTTACATGAATTATGAAGAAATACAAACAGTATAGCACTCTATGGTAAATCTGTGTGGAGTAGATAGTTCTCAAAAATGGAGTGACTGTATAAGAAGGTGAAGAGTGAGGAAAGACACCAGGACAACCCTGAAGAAGTTATAGGCCTCTGTGGCTGTGATTGAAGAGATTGTGTAAAGTGCAGGTTTTGAGTGTTACATCACCAGTTAGACAGCTTCATGATGAAGTGGTATAGAGAAGGTTTCTATAAAAAAAAAGGAAAAAAAACACTTGAAAGTTCAGCTACAATTTGCCAGAAAGCACACTGGAGATTCAAGCATAGATTTGATGTTTGAGTGAAAAAAGTATTCTCTGTGCAACTGCACTATGAAGGCAGGAGTGGTGACACAAAATGCAAAACTTGCACTATGCACAATCTCTTCAGTCATAGCCACAGATATATATGTATATAAGTTCTTCAGGGTTGTCTTGTCTTTCCTCACTCTTCACCTTATACAGTCACTCAATTTTTGAGAACTGTGTACTCCAAACAGATTTACCATAGAGTGCTATACTGTCTGCATTTCTTCATAACTCTTCATAAGTGATGTAAATAAAGTCCAAGACAGTCAGTGCCTTGGGAATGTTTACGTATCCATCCCGACTTGTCCGAAGAAAACTGTATATAAAAGTGATGGTTTACATGTGCTATACTAAAGGGGGCACTTACTTATTCACACCATCATTTTTGTTATGTGTCGACGCGGGTTGAGGAGCGGACCTGCGTCAGACGGAACCCAGCGCTACAAATAACCAGAAAAGCGGTTCCAAAAACAATATATTTATTTCACCCGCTGGTGCATAAAAAGTGTAAAAACAGAAATAGCGTCCTTCTGCTGGAGTGAAGGCTGGCACGCTCTCCAGCGCCCAAAAGGATCGAAGCCCGGTGCTCCTGGACCCACTACCACCGCCAAACACCCCCCAGGTGGACACGACAAACCGACTCTCTGCGAAGCATAGAAGAGGTGAGGTAAGTTAGCAGTTACAACTAATATCCTTCAAAAGACACACACTATCAGCAACACATTCTGAGTGCCGGTCCCAAGCCCGGATAAATGAGGAGGGTTTCATCAGGAAGGTCATCCGGCGTAAAACAAGCCAACCAACTATGCAGACTAAGAATAGAATTCCCATACCGGATCGGTCGCGGCCCGGGTTAACAATGTCCACCACCGGTGCTATTGCCCAACAGGGTGCCGGTGGAAATTGGGCTACTGCTGGGCGAAGACGATGAAGAAGAGGAGGAAAACGTTGCCACGAACAGCGGGAGAAGAAGAAAACTAGAAGGGTGGAAATGAGAGTGGGGACTTTGAATGTTGGTAGCATGATTGGTAAAGAGAGTGAGCTGGCTGATATCATGGAGAGGAGCAAGGTAGACATATTGTGTGTGCAAGAGACCGAGTGGAAGGGAAGTAAGAGCAGGAGCATCGGCGGTGGGTACAAGTTGTTGCACCATGGTGAGGACAGGAAGAGAAATGGTGTTGGGGTCATTTTAAAGGAAGAGTATGTTAAAAGTGTGTTGGAGGTTAAGCGAGTGTCTGACAGGGTGATGAGTGTGAAGTTGGAAATTGAAGGGGTGATGATGAATATCATCAGTGCATATGCCCCACAGGTAGGTTGTGAGATGGAGAAAAGAAGATTTCTGCAGTGTGTTAGATGAGGTGGTGGAGTGTGTCCAAGCATGAAAGAGTGGTGATAGGAGCAGACTTCAATGGACATGTTGGTGAAGGGAACAGAGGTGATGAGGAAGTAATGGGTAGATAAGGTATCAAGGATAGGAATGGGGAAGGACAGATGGTAGTTGATTTTGCAAAAAGGATGGAAATGACTGTTGTGAATACCTACTTTAAGAAAAGGGAGGAGCACAGGGTAACATATAAGAGTGGAGGAAGGTGCACACAGGTGGACTACATTCTTTATAGGAGATGCAAGCTAAAGAAATCAGAGACTGTAAGGTGGTGGCAGGAGAGAGTGTCACTAGACAGCATAGGATGGTTGTTTGTAGGATGACTTTAGAGGTAAAGAAGAAGAGAGTGAGAGCTCAACAAAGGATCAGATGGTGGAAGCTGAAGGAGGAAGACTGTTGTGTGAAATTTAGCAAGCAGGTGAGAGAAGCACTAGTTGGAGGGGAAGCAATTTTGGACAACTTGAAATGTACTGCAGATGTGGTGAGGGAGACAGATAGGACAGTAATGGGTATGACATCTGGACAGTGGAAGGAAGACGAGACTTGGTGGTGGAACGAAGAGGTCCAGGAAAGCATGAAGAGAAAGGTTGGTGAAAAAGTTTTGGGATAGCTGGAGAGATGAAGAAAGACAGGAGTACAAGGAGATGGTAAGGTGAAAAGACAAGTGGCAAAAGCAAAGGAAAAGGCATATTGCGAGCTGTACAAGAAGTTGAATAGTAAGGAAGGAGAAAAGGACTTGTACTGATTGGCCAGACAAAGGGACAGAGCTGGAAAGGATGTGCAGCAGGTTAGGGTGGTAAAGATGCACATGGTAATGTGCTGACAAGTGAGGAGTGTGTGCTGAGAAGGTGGAGGGAATATTTTGAAGAGCTGATGAATAAAGAAAATGAGCGAGAGAAAAGGCTGGATGATGTGCTGAGAGTAAATCAGGAAGTACAAGAGATTAATAAGGAAGAAGTGAGGGCTGCTATGAAGAGGATGAAGAGTGGGAAGGCAGTTGGTCCAGATGACATTCCAGTGGAGGCATGGAAATGTCTAGGAGAGATGGCAGTAGAGTTTCTAACCAGATTGTTTAATAAAATCTTGGAAAGTGAAAGGATGCCTGAGGAGTGGAGACGAAGTGTGCTGGGTGGGACACGGTGATGTGCAGAGCTGCAGTAACTACAGAGGCATAAAGTTGATCAGCCACAGCATGAAGTTATGGGAAAGACTAGTAGAAGCTAGGCTTAGAAAACAGGTGAAGATCTGTGAGCAGCAATATGGTTTCATGCCGAGAAAGAGCACTATAGATGCAGTGTTTGCTCTGAGAATACTGTTGGAGAAGTACAGAGAAGGCCAGAAAGAGTTATATTGTGCGTTTGTGGACTTCGAAAAAGCTTATGATAGGGTGCCAAGAGAAGAGCTGTGGTATTGTATGAGGAAGTCTGAAGTGGCAGAGAAGTATGTTAGGGTAGTGCAGGACATGTACAAGAATAGTGTGACAGCGGTGAGATGCGCAGTCGGAATGACAGACTCATTCAAGGTGGAGGTGGGATTACACCAAGGATCAGCTCTGAGTCCTTTCTTGTTCGCAGTGGTGATGGACAGGTTGACGTATGAGATCAGACAGGAGTCTCCATGGGCTATGTTTGCAGATGACATTGTCATCTGCAAACCTCAGCCTCCCTGGTAAGGTCTATTCCAGAGTACTGGAGAGGAGAATGTGACCGATGGTCGAACCTCGGATTCAGGAGGAGCAGTGTGGTTTTCGTCCTGGTCGTGGCACACTGGACCAGCTTTATACGCTCCATCGGGTGCTTGAGGGTTCCAGGGAGTTTGCCCAACCAGTCCACATGTGTTTTGTGGATCTGGAGAAGGCGTTCGACCGTGTCCCTCGGGGCACCCTGTAGGGAGTGCTCCGGGAGTACGGGGTCTGGGGTCCTTTGCTAAGTGCTATCTGGTCCCTGTACGACCGCAGCAGGAGCTTGGTTCGCATTGCCGGTAGTAAGTCAAACCTGTTTCCAGTGCACGTTGGCCTCCACCAGGGCTGCCCTTTGTCATCGGTTCTGTTCATTATTTTTATGGACAGAATTTCTAGGCGCAGCCAGGGTGTAGAGGGGGTCTGGTTTGGGAACCACAGAATCTCATCTCTGCTTTTTGCGGACGATGTGGTTCTGTTGGCTTCGTGAAATCAGGACCTTCAGCGTGCACTGGGGTGGTTTGCAGCCAAGTGTGAAGCGTCCGGGATGAAAATCACCACCTCCAAATCCGAGGCCATGGTTCTCAACCGGAAAAAGGTGCTTTGCCCTCTTCAGGTCGGTGGAGTTTAAGTATCTCAGTGTCTTGTTCACGAGTGAGGGACGGATCGAGCGTGAGATCGATAAACAGATTGGTGCAGCATCTGCAGTGATGTGGTCGCTGTATCGGACCATCGTGGTGAAGAGAGAGCTGAGTAGGGGGGCAAAGCTCTCGATTTACCGATCGATCTACGTTCCGATCCTCACCTGTGGTCATGAAATTTGGATCATGACCGAAAGAACGAGATTGCGAGTACAAGTGGCCGAGATGAGTTTCCTCCGTAGGGTGGCTGGACGCTCCCTTAGAGATAGGGTGAGGAGCTCGGTCACTCGGGAGGAGCTCAGAGTCGAGCCGCTGCTCCTCCATGTCGAAAGGAGTCAGTTGAGGTGGCTCGGGCATCTTTTCCGGATGCCCCCTGGACGCCTCGCTGGAGAAGTGTTCCGGGCACGTCCCATTGGGAGGAGGCCCCGGGGAAGACCCAGGACACGCTGGCGGGACTACATCTCTCGGCTGGCTTGGGAACAACTTGGGGTTACCCCGGAGGAGCTGGGGGACGTCTGGTCTGGGCGGCTTTGCTTGAGCTGCTGCCCCCGCGACCCGACTCTGGATAAAGCGGAAGAAAATGGATGGATGGATGGATGACATTGTGATCTGCAGTGAGAGTAGAGAGCAAGTTGAGCCTAGTCTGGAGAGGTGAAGATATGCTTTGTTTTATATATATATATATATATATATATATATATATACACTCAACAAAAATATAAACGCAACGCTTTTGGTTTTGCTCCCATTTTGTATGAGATGAACTCAAAGATCTAAAACTTTTTCCACATACACAATATCACCATTTCCCTTAAATATTGTTCACAAACCAGTCCTAAATCTGTGATAGTGAGCACTTCTCCTTTGCTGAGATAATCCATCCCACCTCACAGGTGTGCCATACCAAGATGCTGATTAGACACCATGATTAGTGCACAGGTGTGCCTTAGACTGCCCACGAATAAAAGGCCACTCTGAAAGGTGCAGTTTTATCACACAGCACAATGCCACAGATGTCGCAAGATTTGAGGGAGCGTGCAATTGCATGCTGACAGCAGGAATGTCAACCAGAGCTGTTGCTCGTGTATTGAATGTTCATTTCTCTACCATAAGCCGTCCCAAAGGCGTTTCAGAGAATTTGGCAGTACATCCAACCAGCCTCACAACCGCAGACCACGTGTAACCACACCAGCCCAGGACCTCCATATCCCAGCATGTTCACCTCCAAGATCGTCTGAGACCAGCCACTCGGACAGCTGCTGAAACAATCGGTTTGCATAACCAAAGAATTTCTGCACAAACTGTCAGAAACCGTCTCAGGGAAGCTCATCTGCATGCTCGTCATCCTCATCGGGGTCTCAACCTGACTCCAGTTGGTCATCCTAACCGACTTGAGTGGGCAAATGCTCACATTCACTGGCGTTTGGCACGTTGGAGAGGTGTTCTCTTCACGGATGAATCCCGGTTCACACTGTTCAGGGCAGATGGCAGACAGCGTGTGTGGCGTCGTGTGGGTGAGCGGTTTTCTGATGTCAGTGTTGTGGATCGAGTGGCCCATGGTGGCGGTGGGGTTATGGTATGGGCAGGCGTCTGTTATGGACGAAGAACACAGGTGCATTTTATTGATGGCATTTTGAATGCACAGAGATACCATGACGAGATCCTGAGGCCCATTGTTGTGCCATACATCCAAGAACATCACCTCATGTTGCACCAGGATAATGCACGGCCCCATGTTGCAAGGATCTGTACACAATTCTTGGAAGCTGAAAATGTCCCAGTTCTTGCATGGCCGGCATACTCACCGGACATGTCACCCATTGAGCATGTTTGGGATGCTCCGGACCGGCGTATACGACAGCGTGTACCAGTTCCTGCGAATATCCAGCAACTTCGCACAGCCATTGAAGAGGAGTGGACCAACATTCCACAGGCCACAATTGACAACCTGATCAACTCTATGCAAAGGAGATGTGTTGCACCTTTCAGAGTGGCCTTTTATTGTGGGCAGTCTAAGGCACACCTGTGCACTAATCATGGTGTCTAATCAGCATCTTGATATGGCACACCTGTGAGGTGGGATGGATTATCTCAGCAAAGGAGAAGTGCTCACTATCACAGATTTAGTGTGGGAAAGTGTCAGTACACGGACCCCACAACAGGGGGCGCAAATGAACGGACAATGAAGAAAGTCAAATAACAAAGCTTTACTGTTGTGAACACGCACAACAAACAACAAATTACAATTTTGGTCACGAGTCGAATTCCAACGGTGTCGTGTGGGCAGGCTCGACGATAGGAGACGTCTGTCCAAGTCGAACCGGAACCACCCGATTTCCTCTGCCACCGAACCCCGGGAATACTGGAGCCGCCAAGTCCCGAACTCCCAGGTGATCACTGCCTCCGCTCGTCGGATCCGGTACTGCTGGCGAGGAACAGAAACAATCAGATTTGGGTGCGGCTGCACCCAACAACAAGTGGGGTGGAAAACACCACCTCCACCTCTACTCAGAAACAACGCTGTAATGTGGGAATAAGAGTACTTATCCAAATACGTCCTTTTCAGTCTTCAGTCGTTATACACACAAGCAACAATGGATTAATCCGTATGGCTGGCTGAGTTCGTTACCTCCTTGGTAGAGCGATATCTCGGCAATGAGGTGGAGATGCCGACCTGCTGATATACCTCCCTGTTGATTGATATCAGCTGTCTCAGGTGATGGTGACAGCTGTCACCCTGGCTGCTCCTGTGAGGCGGCAGCGCCCTCCGGTGCATGGAGCCCGCACTCCAGGCAGGGCGCCCTCTGTTGTTGGTGGGCCAGCAGTACCTCCTCTTCAGCGGCCCACACAACAGGACCCCCCCCCTCAACGGGCGCCTCCTGGCGCACGACCAGGCTTGTCCGGGTGGCGACGGTAGAAGTCGGCCAGGAGGGCCGGGGTCCAGGATGAAGCTCTTCTTCACCCAGGAGCGTTCTTCGGGGCCGTACCCTTCCCAGTCCACCAGATACTGAAAACCCCGGCCCATCCGTCGGACGTCTAGGAGCCGGCGCACAGTCCAAGCCGGCTCGCCGTCAATGATCCGGGCAGGAGGTGGTGCCGGACCCGGAGTGCAGAGGGGTGAGGTGTGATGAGGTTTGATTCTGGAAACATGGAATACGGGATGAATCCGCAGTGAGGCCGGAAGCTGAAGCCTCACTGCGGCGGGATCGATGACCTTGAGGATTTTAAACGGACCAATGTATCGTTCCTGTAGTTTCGGGGAGTCCACTTGTAGGGGAATGTCCTTGGTGGACAACCACACTTCCTGCCCAGGACGATACGTGGGAGCCAGGGTCCGCCGCCGGTCTGCATGGGTCTTCGCCCTCGTCCGGGCCTTCAACAAAGCAGAACGGGCGGCACGCCACACCCGACGGCACTTCCGTAGGTGGGCCTGGACCGAGGGCACACCGACCTCTCCCTCAACCACCGGAAACAACGGGGGCTGATACCCAAACACACCTCAAAAGGGGAGAGGCCGGTGGCTGATGATACTTGACTGTTGTGGGCGTACTCGATCCAGGCCAGGTGGGTACTCCAGGCCGTCGGGTGCACGGCTGTCACACAACGTAGGGTCTGCTCCATCTCTTGGTTGGCCCGTTCTGCTTGCCCGTTGGTCTGGGGGTGATACCCGGACGAGAGACTGACCGTGGCCCCCAGTTCCCGGCAGAAGCTCCTCCAGACGTGCGAGGAGAACTGGGGACCGCGATCGGAGACGATGTCTGATGGTATCCCATGCAGACGGACGACGTGGTGGACCAGGAGGTCCGCTGTCTCCTGGGCCGTTGGTAGCTTCGGGAGGGCCACGAAGTGGGCCGCCTTGGAGAATCGGTCCACTATCGTGAGGATGACGGTGTTTCCCTGGGACGGCGGAAGGCCCGTGACAAAATCCAGGCCGATGTGAGACCAGGGGCGATGAGGCACGGGCAGCGGCTGTAGCAATCCCGATGTCTTGCGGTGGTCGGCCTTGCCCCTGGCGCAGGTGGTACAGGCCTGGATGTAACCCCGGACGTCGGCCTCCAGGGACGCCCACCAGAAGCGCTGCCGGACGACTGCCACGGTTCTTCGCACCCCAGGATGACAGGAGAGCTTAGAACCGTGACAGAAGTCCAGAACAGCAGCCCTAGCTTCTGGTGGGACGTAGAGTCTATTCTCGGCCCGGTTCCGGGGTCGGGGTTCGTGCCAGGGCCTACCCGGACGGTCTTCTCCACGTCCAGGTGAGGGGGGCCAACGATAGTTGGACTCGGGATGATGGGATCCGGGGATCCGCACGGACTCCGTTATGACTTCGTCTTCATGTACCCCGGACAAAGCGGTCTGATTTTTGGTTTTTGGTCCAGGGACGGTTAGGTGATCCGGAAGTCAAAACGGCCGACGAAGAACAGTGACCAGCGGGCTTGCCTGGGATTCAGCCGCTTGGCGGTCCTGATATACTCCAGGTCCGGTGGTCAGTGAAAACCGTGAATGGCCGGACGTCCCTCCAACAGATGTCTCCACTCCTCAAGAGCCTCTTCACCGCAAGGAGTTCTCGATTACCGACGTCATAGTTCCGTTCGGCCGGGGTCAACCTGCGGGAAAAATAGGCACACGGGTGAAGGACCTTATCGGTCTTCCCGCTCTGGGACAGCACGGCTCCTATCCCTGAGTCCGAGGCGTCCACTTCAACCACTAACTGGCGGCTAGGATCGGGCTGCACCAGAATGGGTGCAGACGAGAAACGCCGTTTCAACTCCTTGAACGCGGCATCGCAACTATCCGACCAGGTGAAGGGAACTTTTGGCGAGGTCAGGGCTGTCAGGGGGCTAACTACCTGACTGTAGCCCTTAATGAACCTCCTGTAGAAATTTGCAAAGCCGAGGAACTGTTGCAGCTTCCTACGGCTTGTGGGTTGGGGCCAGTCTCTCACCACCGCAACCTTGGCCGGATCAGGAGCGACGGAGTTGGAGGAGATGATGAACCCCAGGAAGGACAAAGATGTGCGGTGGAACTCACACTTCTCGCCCTTCACAAACAGCCGGTTCTCCAACAACCGCTGCAGGACATGACGTACATGCTTAACATGGGTCTCAGGGTCCGGAGAAAAGATGAGTATATCGTCCAGATATACGAAGACGAACCGGTGCAGGAAATCCCGCAAGACATCATTAACCAACGCTTGGAAAGTCGCGGGAGCGTTTGTGAGACCGAACGGCATGACCAGGTACTCAAAATGACCTAAGGGGGTGTTAAATGCCGTCTTCCACTCGTCTCCCTTCCGGATCCGAACCAGGTGATACGCATTTCTAAGATCGAGCTTGGTGAAGATTTGGGCTCCATGCAGGGGTGTGAACACTGAATCCAACAGGAGCAACGGGTATCGGTTGCGAACCGTGATCTCGTTCAGTCCCCTATAATCAATGCATGGACGAAGACCGCCGTCTTTTTTACCCACAAAAAAGAAACCTGCACCCATCGGGGAGGTGGAATTCCGGATCAACCCGGCAGCTAACGAGTCCCGGATGTAGGTCTCCATTGATTCGCGCTCAGGCCGTGAGAGGTTGTACAGCCTGCTGGACGGGAACTCACTGCCCGGAACCAAATCAATGGCACAATCATAAGGACGGTGGGGGGGAAGGGTGAGCGCCAGATCCTTGCTGAACACGTCGACAAGGTCATGGTACTCCACCGGCACCATCCCCAGATTGGGCGGGACTCTGACCTCCTCCTTAGCCTGGGAGCCGGGAGGAACCGAGGAAGCTAAACACACCCGATGGCAGGTTTCGCTCCACTGAACCACTACCCGGACGGCCAATCGATCCGGGGATTGTGTTTCAACATCCAGGGAAACCCCAAACTCACTCGGGAGGTAGCAGGAGTTACAAAAAACTCGATCTCCTCCCGGTGATTTCCGGACACCACCAGGGTTACAGGTGGTGTCTTATGCGTGATTGGAGGGAGTAGGGAGCCATCTAGTGCTCGCACCTGCACAGGCGAGGTAAGCGCCACCAGAGGGAGCCCTATCTCCCTGGCCCATCTGCTATCCAACAGATTCCTTTCAGAGCCCGTGTCCACCAGTGCTGGGGCTTTCAGGGTTGATTCCTTATAAAGGATCATGACAGGGAGTCGTGTGGCAATGTGGGTGTGTCCCACGTGAATGTCTCGGCCCACCCTTAGCCCAGTCTCTAGGGGCAGGCGTTGGTGTTTAACCGCTCGGGGCAGTCTCTCACTTGGTGCTCTGTCGAGCCACAATTAAAACATACGCCGTGGGCCTGCCTCCTCTGTGCATCTGGTGCCCTAAATGTTGCCCTGCTCGTGTCCATAGCTTCGTCAGCAGGGGGAGCTGTAGCCACACGGAGCGCCGGAGCCGTGGAGCGTGGGGAAGGCGGGACGCGGTCGGAACCGGAAGGGAGAGGGACGGCGCGTGCCCGGCCACGCCCTTCGTCTCGTTCCCGACGACGTTCTTCTAACCGATTGTCTAATCGTATGACCAGATCGATAAGCCCATCTAAATTCCGCGGTTCGTCCTTAGCCACCAGGTGCTCCTTAAGAACCAATGACAGTCCGTTTACAAAGGCGGCGCGGAGGGCAGTGCTATTCCAGCCGGACCTCGCAGCCGCGATGCGGAAGTCGACTGCATAGGCAGCTGCGCTCCGACGCCCGTCTCATTGACAGTAGCACTGTTGAAGCGGTTTCTCCTCTATTGGGATGATCGAACACGGTTCTGAACTCCCTCACAAACCCATCATATGTCTGAAGGAGCCGTGAGTTCTGCTCCCAGAGCGCTGTAGCCCAAGCGCGTGCCTCACCGCGAAGCAGGTTTATTACATAAGCTACCTTGCTAGCATCAGTCGCGTACATAACAGGACGCTGTGCGAAGACGAGCGAACACTGCATAAGAAAATCCGCGCACGTCTCCACACAGCCTCCGTACGGCTCTGGGGGGCTTATGTATGCTTCCGGGGAAGGTGGGAGGGGTCGTTGAACAACCAGTGGAACGTCTATGTTACGTACAGGGTCTACGGGAGGGAGAGCCGCAGCGGCGCCCGGAGGGCGCGCTTCCACCTGCGCGGCGAGAGCCTCCACCCTGCGGTTCAGGAGGACGTTCTGCTCGGTCATCAAATCTAACCGAGTCGTGAAAGCGGTGAGGATCCGCTGCAACTCACCGATTACCCCTCCTGCGGACGCCTGCGCGTCCTGTTCTTCCATTGGCCGTTCAACAGCCGGTTGACGCCCCTCGGGATCCATGACGATGGCCGACATATCCTGTTGGGAAAGTGTCAGTACACGGACCCACAACAGGGGGCGCAAATGAACGGACAATGAAGAAAGTCAAATAACAAAGCTTTACTGTTGTGAACACGCACAACAAACACAACAAATTACAATTTTGGTCACGAGTCGAATTCCAACGGTGTCGTGTGGGCAGGCTTGACGATAGGAGACGTCTGTCCAAGTCGAACCGGAACCACCCGATTTCCTCTGCCACCGAACCCCGGGAATACTGGAGCCGCCAAGTCCCGAACTCCCAGCTGATCACTGCCTCCGCTCGTTGGATCCGGTACTGCTGGCGAGGAACAGAAACAATCAGATTTGGGTGCGGCTGCATCCAACAACAAGTGGGGTGGAAAACACCACCTCCACCTCTACTCAGAAACAACGCTGTAATGTGGGAATAAGAGTACTTATCCAAATACGTCCTTTTCAGTCTTCAGTCGTTATACACACAAGCAACAATGGATTAATCCGTATGGCTGGCTGAGTTCGTTACCTCCTTGGTAGAGCGATATCTCGGCAATGAGGTGGAGATGCCGTCCTGCTGATATACCTCCCTGTTGATTGATATCAGCTGTCTCAGGTGATGGGTGACAGCTGTCACCCTGGCTGCTCCTGTGAGGCGGCAGCGCCCTCCGGTGCCTGGAGCCCGCACTCCAGGCAGGGCGCCCTCTGGTGGTGGTGGGCCAGCAGTACCTCCTCTTCAGCGGCCCACACAACATTTAGACTGGTTTGTGAACAATATTTGAGGGAAATGGTGATATTGTGTATGTGGAAAAAGTTTTACATCTTTGAGTTCATCTCATACAAAATGGGAGCAAAACCAAAGCGTTTATATTTTTGTTGAGTGTATATATTGCAAGCCAAGATGTTGTCTAATGGGACTGTTTTTTTTTTTGTAAATCTGAAGCCCAGAGAGCGAAAGCTCTGAAGCTCAGGGAGTTTGATAAACGAGCAGCTCAAGGATTTGTGCCAGAGCTCAGTCAAGAGTCTGATCGAGGTGTAAAAGGAGTTATTTACATTTCTCCAGACATTTCTGAGGGCGATTTGCTTCAATATCTGAAGGGAGGAGCTGTTGTGGGAATGAAGAGGTTTAAGACTCGGAGAGAAGGAGCTGAAGAAACTAGTCCTGTGGTGCTTGTTATATTTCAAGATGAAGTGCTCCCACAATGAGTCACTCTCAGATTGATGGTTTATCCTGTTAAACCATATGTGCCCTCCTCTCCGCTGTGGGCAGTAAAGGCAGGTGGAGACATCAAGTGATATTAAGGCAATAACTGCCAAAGAGGCTCAGAGGTTTTTAGGAGTTGAGGAACCCCCAGAACACTTGAACATAACCTATTTTTGCAGGGGTTCTGGGGTGCCTCTGGGACGCTCTGAAGGTTTAAGGTAGATCTTTACAATGGAATGCCCGAAGCCTTATTGCAAATGGACAAGAAATTAAAAAGTATGTAGATGAATTACTGCTCAAACCCGATGTAATATGTGTACAACAGACATGGCTAAAGCCATACCTAGATTTTGTGATACCTAATTATGAGAGTGTGAGTTTAGAGATCGTTCTCATAGGCCTGGAGGGTGTGTGTGTGTGTGTGTGTGTGTGTGTGTGTGTGTGTGTGTGTGTGTGTGTGTGTGTGCAATATTCATTAATTCAGGGGTTCGATATCAAAGGTTATCATTAGACGCTCAATTGGAGTGTTTAGTAGTGAGAATTTGGGGTTCACAGGGTAAAATTAATGTTATTAATCTTTATAATCCATCTTTGCACCTTAGCACTTGTACTCTAAATGAAATAATGCAGTCAGTTGGGGGCATCAGTATTGTGGGTTGGTGATTTTTAATGCACATAACCTGCTCTGGGGTAGTGGTGAGCGGGACTCTAATGGTGTGGTGATTGAGAATTTTATGGATTGTAATGGTTTAGTATGTTTGAATGACGGCAGGCCCACAAGGTTTGATATTAGATCAGGCAGGTTTTCTTGTATTGATTTAGCTCTAGCTTCTCCGGAAGTGGCTAGAGTGGGGGAGTGGGATTGTTTAGGGTCCAGTGCCATGGGGAGTAATCACTTTCCAATTATGCTAAAGTTTAGTAATATTTTGGTAAAGGAAGATTTTGGTAGGCCTAAGACTTTTGATTTTAGTAAAGCAAAGTGGAGGGGATTTGTGGAGGGGTGTAATGGTGATCTGGGTCAAGTACATGATGATACGATAGATGAGTGGTTGGACAGGACATGTACAGAAGCTGTAAAACAGAGGAACTGAGCTTTTAGGGTATTAAAGAAGTACCCTTTATATCAGAACACCATTGTATATAAGAGGTTGGTAGCTGTGGCTCGAAGGACAATTAAGACAGCTAAATGAGACGGAGGAAATATTGTAGTAAGAGGGCGGAGACGTCAGTGGCTGAGATTTGGTCAGCTGTGCGTAATATGGCTGGGATTTGTAGGCACAGATTAATTCCTGTGTTAGAGCATAAGGGGGTGGAAGCTTTATGTGACAGCCAGAAAGCAAATATGATGGCTGAGAAGTTCCAGGAAGTTCACTGCGGTGATAATATTGGGGTGGGTGGGAACAAGCAAAGGAACGAGACTTTGACTGGTCAGAATTTTAAACTTGAGGCTAATGTTGATAATTCTGACCCTGTTAATTTATTCTTTTCATTGAAGGAACTGCAGAATGCCATTAATAGAGGAGGCAAAACCGCACCAGGAAAGGATGGGTTAGGGTATGAGATTTTTAAGCACCTTGATGGGGTATTTTTGGATGAGATCTTAGCTCTGCTTAATAATGTGTGGGAAATGGTAGAGTTACCAGCTTCTTGGAGGCTGGCAGTTGTGGTTCCTATTTTAAAACCAGGTAAGGAAGCCAAGAATCCAGGGTCGTACAGGCCAATAGCGTTAACATCACTTATTTGCAAAATTATGGAAAGAATGGTAACAAGTGTACAAGTTGGAGAAGGAGGGACAACTTTCCAGAGTACAAAATGGTTTTAGGTTGGGGCGAGGAACTATGGACTCTGTGTTATTGCTGGAATCAGAAGTGCAGAAGGCATTGGTTAACAAAGAGGGGGTTGTAGCAGTTTTTTTAGACAGAGAGAAAGCCTATGATATGTTATGGAGGGAGGGCATTGTTATAAAATTGTATGATGCTGGAGTACGCGGCCGTATGTTGAACTGGATTGCAGCTTTTTTTCAGAAGCGGAGGATCCAGGTTAGAGTGGGTAATGTACTGTCTGATGTCCTGGAGGTGGATAATGGTGCTCAGCAGGGTTATGTGATCAGTCCTGTTCTTTTTAACATAATGATTAATGAGATATTTGATAACATTGGTGGAGGGTTTGGACTTTCTCTGTTTGCTGATGATGGGGCAATTTGGAAAAGGGGTCGTAGTGTTCCCCATTTAAGAAAATGCAAATAGCTTTGAATGAAGTAGTTAAGTGGGCAGGAAGATGGGGGTTTAAATTATCTGTGGAAAAAAGTAAGTATCTAATATCTGGGTATAAACGTAGGGTTTGCAGTTCTTTTTCTTGTCTCAGTATAATAGTGAATTAGAAAGAGGTAAAATTTTCAAGTTCCTAGGTGTGATTTTTGATGAGAGGTTAACATGGAAAGCTCATGTGGAGAAGACTGTGGCTACATGTGATAAGATTATAAATGTTATGCGTTGTCTTTCAGGAAGTAGTTGGGGTGCAGATAAAAGTGCACTTCTCATGATATATCGGGCAATGGTTCAAGCATCACTTGACTATGGTTGTTTATCGTGTGGTAATGCAGCAAAGATGACTCTCACAAAGCTGGATGTTGTGCAGGCTGAAGCCCTGAGAGTGTGTTTTGGGGCAGTGAGGTCCACCCCGATCCTGGCTCTTCTAGTGGAGTGTGGAGAGATGCCTTTGAGTCTTAGGCAGAGAAAGTTGGGCCTACAGTATGCTGGAAGAGTGCAGGGTCAAGAACAGAGTAACCCTGTGAAGCATGTACTGGAGGAGAGAGGTGAGTTTGTTAAAGGGGGAGACAAGGGTCAGTGGCTGCAAAGAAAACCTGCACCCTCTCGGCCCTTTCTGGAATAGTTTGGAGACCACTGATCTAAAGATTTTAGTAAATCAGCGTAGTACTGACAACAACCTGTGAGAGGCAGCAACACGCCTGGAGGCATCCAGTCTGCCGGAAACATAAAAGAAGAAGAAGAAGGTCAGACAGGGGCAGCAGATACTAAATGATGAGAGACCAACTAGGTTTGATTTGAGGACTAAGAGTATGTCGTGTATAGATTTAGCATTTGTTTCAGCTGCACTTACTAGGTGTGGTCACTAGGATGTGCTTGGTGGTTACACTATGGGTAGTGATCATTTCCCTATCTTGTGTAGGTTTGGGAGAGACCTTTGGTTAGAGCAAGAGGCCCAGTCGACAAGATTTAACTTCCAGACAGCAGACTGGGGCGAATTTCATGAATGTCTTCCGGGGTTTGTAGGGGAGGTGATCAGTGATGGAAGTACGCTTGAGTGGAGTAGGCCATTTTGTGGGGCTATTACGACAGCGGCAGAACAAGCCATTCCAATTAAAGCAGAGCAGAAGGGTAAAAAAATGGTGCCTTGGTGGAGCCAGACATGTGATGATGCTGTTCGAGCCTGTAACAAGGACTATAGGATGTTGAGGAAGTTCCTGACCACTCCTAAGGTTGTTGCGTTTAAAAATTTAGAGCTGCAACCAGAAGGATCATTAAATGCTTTGGACCTACTTTTGACTTTTTCTTTACCTCTACTTCTAACCCTCCTCAATTATGTGTTTTACGAAGTACAGCAGAGAGGAGCTACTCCGGATTGGTATGTGTTATGGTGAGGCAGACTCCAAACTAAGTTTTAACCGTAATCTTCTACCGGAGATCGCACGACCAGCAAGCAGCTTGGAGCTCACCTGGGCCAAACAAAGGAGAAGGCAGCGTAGGAAGAAGGGCTGCCAAGCCGGTGTCCAGGCTAGGCTACGGAGAGACCCGCACAGACCAGCATTACCCAGCATCTTCCTCACGAACACCAGGTCACTGAACAACAAGTTTGATGAGCTGTCGGTCATCATCGGGGCACAGAAAACTGTGCGGGATAGCTGCATCGTCGTCGTGATGGAGACCTGGCTTCACTTCGGGGTGGTAGATGAAGCTATCGCGCTAGCAGGCTGCACAGCGCACCGAGCCGACCGGACGAGTGACTCGGGGAAAAGAAGAGGAGGAGGATTGGTCATCTACTCCAACAACAGGTGGTGTACAAATGCTACAGTGACTGAGACACACTGTTCCTCTGATTTGGAGTTTATGACACTCAGATGCCGTCCGTTTTATTTGGCCCGAGAGCACACGGTTGACATGGTAACGGCTGTGTACGTACCACCAAGTTCTAATGCTAATGTAGCATTAAAGACCCTGCTAACAGCTGTTAGCAAACAACAGTGTGCCCACCCGGATGGCATTTTCATTGTGACCGGAGACTTCAACCATGTTGACCTAAGATCTGTGCTCCCAAAGTTTTACCAGCACGTTACATGTGTAACGAGAGGCCATAATGTGCTGGATAAGGCTTACAGTAACATCAAGGATGCACATAAAGTCTCCCCCTCCCTCACCTCGGACAATCAGACCATTTGTCCCTGTTCCTCACCCCAGCATACAGGCCTCTCATACAAAGAACACTGCCTGAGGTGAGATCTGTTTGGATCTGGTCTGAAGATGCCATTCCACAGCTCCGGGACTGCTTCCAAACTACCAACTGGGACATCTTCGCACAGGAGGACCTCACGGACTACACATCCAGTGTATTGTTTTATATTAAAACACGCATGGATAATGTCACGATGGAGAAGAGGGTCAGACATTATCCAAATAAGAAACAGTGGATGAACAGTGAGGTCAAACAGCTGCTGAGAGACCGGGACTCTACTTTCAGGTCTGGGAACATGGAACTGTACAGCTCAGCCAGATCCAACCTGAAAAGAGGCATAAAACGGGCAAAGGCATCATATGCAAAGAAGATCGAGGGGCACTTCATGGAGGGGACCCCCGACGTGTCTGGCAGGGCATTTGTGACCTCGTCAACTTGAACACTTCCTCTTCTAATGCCACCACCACCAACAACAGCACAAGCCTAGCGGAGGAGCTAAATCGGTTCTTTGCTAGGTTTGAAGTTAGCGAGGAAGAGAGTGTCCCCGTGCTGCCACCCGCTGACAATCTGGCCCTCACTGTGAGCACGGAAGAGGTCAGGAGGGTGCTCTGGGGTGTGAACCCGTCGAAGGCTGCTGGTCCCGATGGTGTCCAGGGGAGGGTACTGAGGGGCTGTGCAGACCAGCTGGCAGAGATTTTTGCTACCATTTTTAACCTCTTGCTGGCTGCCTGCACAGTCCCGAGCTGCCTAAAATCTGCCACTATCGTGCCCATCCCCAAGAGACAGTCGGTTAGCATTCTGAATGATTACAGACCTGTGGCTCTCACTTCAACTGTGATGAAGTGCTTTGAGAGGCTGGTGCTGAGGCACATAAAATCCTTACTGCCTCCCAGCCTTGATCAGCACCAATTCGCATACAGAGCCAACAGGTCCACAGGTGATGCCATCAACACAGCCCTCCACACAGTGTGTCAACATCTTGAACAGTCTGGCAATTATGCAAGGATGTTGTTCATGGACTTCAGTTCTGCTTTTAACACACTTGTTCCAAGCAGACTGTTGTTCAAACTGCACAGTCTGGGCATTGGCGAGCACACCTGCAGATGGATCAGAGACTTTCTCACCAACCGTTTGCAGTCAGTCAGGATGAGGTCCCACCACTCCTCAGTGCTGACAGTGAGCACTGGGGCCCCTCAGGGCTGTGTGCTCAGCCCCATCCTGTACACTTTGTACACCCATGTCTGTACACCAACCCACAGCAGCAACATCTTTGTGGTTGGGCTGATTCACAATAACGATGAGATGGCCTACAGAGAGGAGGTCCTGAACCTCACTACTTGGTGCTCCCTAAATAACCTGGCACTTAACTCCTCAAAGACAAAGGAGTTGGTGCTAGATTTTAGGTGGAAGATGGAGGACCCCCCCTCTTGTCATTCAGGGAGACACCGTAGAGAGGGTCAGTGATTTCAAGTTCCTGGGAACATACATTTCTCAGGCACCAACATCAATGCCCTTGTGAAAAGGCACAGTAGCGTCTGCACTTTTTAAGGTCACTGAGGAAGGTCAACCTGTCACAGGAACTGCTGCTGTCCTTCTATAGGTGTTCTGTAGAGAGCGTCCTCACCAACAACATCTTGGTGTGGTACAGGAGCTGCTCTCAGGCTGATAAGAAGGCTCTGGAGAGAGTCAGGAAGTCAGCACAGAACATCATAGGAGCGCAGCTATCCTCTCTGTCAGACATCTATAACACCAGATGTCTGTGCAGAGCCAGAAGCATCAGCTTCGATGGTTCACACCCTGGGCACAGCCTGTTCTCACTGCTGCCTTCAGGAAAGAGGTACCAGTCCATCAAGGCCCGCACATCCAGACTCAACAACATGTTCTACCCAAGTGCAATATGGGTATTAAATGCACATTAGCCTACAGTCTGCACTACTTATATACACCTACTGGCTCCTTTGTAAATACATGTATATATATTCTTATTTGTCTTTTTATATTTACTTTATTGCACCTTTGCATTACCGGAGTTGTCTTTTAATTTCATTGTACCTTGTGTATAATGACAATAAAAACCATTCTATTCTATTCTATTCTATTCTATTCTATTCTATTCTATTCTCTATTCTATTCTAAATCAGCTAAGCGAGAGAGCTGGCAACAGTATTGTGGAACTTTGGGTGCTCAAACTCCACTTCGGCAGGTCTGGAATATGATGCACCATATGGCTGGGATTAGCAAAGGGGTTGCTGTTCCTGTTTTGAAAGAGGGCAGTATAGAGGCTGTGGACAACAAAGCAAAGGCTGACCACTTGGCAAAAGCATTCCAGCGGGTTTCCAATGACATTAATATTGATGCAGATGGTCTGTTGAGGAGGGAGATGACCCTTCGTCAAGAGGGGTTTAGGTTGGACTACAGTCTGATAACTCTGCTGTGATCAATCTGTTCTTTTCTATGAAGGAGTTAAAGGGAGCAATAGAGCGAGGGAGGCACACTGCTCCCGGTATAGATATCCTGGGGTACCAGCTTTTTCAGCATTTGGATGACATTGCGCTGGATGAACTGCTGTCTTTGATTAATACAGTGTGGGCAGAGGGGTGTCTCCCAGAGGACTAGAAATGGACAATCATTGTGCCCATTCTTAAACCTGGCAAAGAGGCAGGGAGCCCCTTGTCATATAGGCCTATTGCTCTTACACCTGTTATATAAAAAAAATTATGGAGAGGATGGTTACGGATAGGTTGGTATTCCAGCTGGAGTGGGAGGGATATTTTTCACTTTCCCAAAATGGTTTTAGGCTTGGGAGGACCCCAATGGATTCTGTGTTGGTTTTAGATAGTGATCTTAAGAAAGCGTTGAGCAATCATGAAGCTGTGTTGACGGTTTATATAGATATTGAAAAGCATATGACATGCTCTGGAAGGAAGGTCTTGTAAAAAAAACTTTTTGATGCAAGTATAAAAGGGAAGATGTTGAACTGGATTAAGCTCTTCTTGAGTGATAGAGGTGTTCACGTTAGAGTGGGTAACTGTTTTCCTGATGCCTTTCTTGTTGATAATGGGACCCCTCAGGGCAGTGTTATCAGCCCTGTCCTTTTCAATGTTATGTTAATGATGTCTTTGATGCTGTTGATGGTAGTTTTGGCAGACCTTTATTTGCGGATGATGGAGCCCTTTGGAAAAGGGGCTGTAATATTAGGTATCTATTCAGTCAAATGCAGTGTGCGTTAGATAAGGTACAGGGCTGGGCTGACAGATGGAGATTTAGATTGTCTGGTTCCAAAACTAAGTTTGTGGTTTTTGGGAGAAAGAAGTGTGTTGGTGAGCAACCTCTTACTCTGTTCAGTGAACTTATTGAGAGGGTTAAATCATTTAAGTTCTTTGGAGTAGTGCTGGATGAGTGACTTACTTATAAAGATCATATACAGAAAATTGTGGATAAGAGTAATAAAGTGATTAACGGTGTCTGACTGGAACAACATGGGGGGCTGAACGCACCGTGATGTTGACTCTTTATAAAGCTTTAATTAGGTCCGTGTTTGATTATGGCTGTGTGGCATATGTCACCGCTGGACTGATAGTATTGCACACCGGGCATTTGCCCGCTGGCCTGATGGCCTACTGGCCTGCGGATTTTTTTTTTTTTTTTGTAACAGCTACGACTCGTCGTCACCTCTTAAAGCGCGGTGATAACAGCACACCTGCACTGAGCTTTACAAAGACATTTTTATGCTTTTTTCCTCCTTTATTTAGAGCTGAGCTGAGCCGCTCCGTATCTGATCACTAAAAACAGCTGATCCTCCGCGACGCGTCAACAACTAACACTATTTTCCACTCAAATGCACCTAAACTCTCTTTCTGAGGACCACATGATGTGAAAACGCAATAAAACCTTCTGACCTGTAAATCTGGTCATGTTTTCTGCATAAATAAATGTTATCCATTCTTTGTGCTCAAACGCCAAAGCAGGGGCGAATCCAGATGGAATGGGGGTCGTGGGGCAAGGATGTCCCCCCCTCACAACACCCCTAGATTAAAGGTCCAGTTTTGAAGCCTTTTTTTTTTACTACAACTACTAATACTACTTAAAATAATAATAATTTCGACAAGTAAAATGTTTAGAGAAAATTTAAATGTTAGAAAAATGTTAAAGAATTTAATAGTTACATTTATTAACAATGTAGGTTAGAAATTACAAATTTTACTGTTACAGTGCTGTCAACAGTTAAATATGAGGTCAAGAAAGGTCTTTATTTTACTTTTTATAAAACAAGTATTTATTTTCATTGAAGTCAAGAAAAGGTGACTATAAAGTGAGGCGGGGACCACTACGGCCATGACGGTAAGTGAAGGTACCTAACTTACCTAGCAACCTAACTTGTTCATAAATCAGACATCTGTGTGTGTGAGAGACATTCTGATCTTCTGGTCCGAAGTAAAGTGCTGTCTAACTGGGTCACTCAGATATGAATTAAGGTTGGATATTATTTTCGTTCGTGCTAACTCTGCCAGTCACGTAACCTAGCCTAGCAATGTAACCTGTGCAAATGGTGTGCATGGCTAGCTACCATGCTGTCGCCGCCAGGTTGTTTCTTTATTTTTTATTCTATTTGTGTGACGGTCGTGCGTCGGTCATACGAAGTATGCTGTTTTGCACAGTCTGCGGTGCGGTGGCGTGGTATAATGGCGTCCCTGTCTAAAATGTATTTTCCCAAGTCCTGGCGTGGTGGGGGAGTTTGCGTACCCGGATGATCCTAGGAGCTATGTTGTCGGGGGCTTTGTGCTCCCTGTAGGGTCTCCCAAGGCAAACAGGTCCTAGGTGACGGGTCAGACTAAGGGCAGTTCAGAACCTCCATGACCAGTAAAAGATCAAGGACCGAGACGTCGCCCGGTATGGCGGAGCCGGGGTCCCACCCTGGAGCCAGGCCTGAGGTTGGGGTTCGCGCACGAGCGCCTGGCGGTCGTGCCTTAGCCCATGGGACCCGGCCGGGCTCAGCCCAAAAGAGTGACGTGGGCCCGCCCTCCTGTGGGTTCACCACCTTCAGAGGGGGCCATGGGGGTCGGGTGCAGAGAGGATTGGGTGGCGGTCGACGGCGGGTGGCCCGGCGGCCCGGTCCATGCTCACAGCCCCTGGCTGTTGGGACGTGGAATGTCACCTCGCTAGGGGGAAGGAGCCTGATCTTGTGCGGGAGGTTGAGAGATACCGACTAGAGATAGTCGGGCTCACCTCCACGCACAGCTTGGGTTCTGGTACCCAACTCCTGGAGAGGGACTGGACGCTTCATTTTTCTGGCATCGCCCACGGGGAGAGGCGGAGAGCTGGGGTCACATTGCTTATTGCTCCCCAGCTCAGTCGCCAAGTGTTGGAGTTCACTCCGGTGAACGAGAGGGTCGCGTCCCTACGCCTACGGGTCGGGGACAGGTCTCTCACCGTTGTCTCGGCCTACGGGCCAAGCAGCAGTGCAGAGTACCCGACCTTCCTGGAGTCCCTGGGAGGGGTACTAGATAGCGCTCCGACTGGGGATTCCATTGTTCTCCTGGGGGATTTCAACACCCACGTGGGCGGCGACAGTGAGACCTGGAGGGGGGTGATCGGGAAGCACGGCCTCCCCGATCTGAACCCGAGTGGTGTTCAGTTGTTGGAATTCTGTGCTAGTCACAGTTTGTCCATCACGAACACCATGTTCAAGCACAGGGGTGTCCATAAGTGCACGTGGCACCAGGACACCCTGAGCCGGAGGTCGATGATCGACTTTGTAGTCGTATCATCTGGCCTTCGGCCACGTGTCTCGGATACTTGAGTGAAGAGAGGGGCAGAGCTGTCGACTGATCACCACCTGGTGGTGAGTTGGATCTGCTGGGAGGGTAGGAAGCCGGTCAGACCTGGCAGGCCCAAACATATCGTGAGGGTCTGCTGGGAACGACTGGCGGAACCCTCTGTCAGGGAGGTCTTCAACTCCCACCTCCGGGAGAGCTTCTCACAGATCCCGGGGGAGGTTGGAGACATGGAGTCCGAGTGGACCATGTTCTCCACCTCCATTGTCGATGCGGCTGCTCGTAGCTGTGGTCGCAAGGTCTCTGGTGCCTGTCGCGGCGGCAATCCCCGAACCCAGTGGTGGACACCGGAAGTAAGGGATGCTGTCAAGCTGAAGAAGGAGTCATACTTATCTTTGTTGGTAGGTGGGACCCCAGAGGCAGCTGACAGGTACCGGCAGGCCAAGCGTGCCGCAGCACGTGCGGTCGCAGAGGCAAAAACTCGGGTCTGGGAGGAGTTCGGAGAGGCTATGGAGGAGGACTATTGGTCGGCCATCGAAGAGATTCTGGCAAACCGTCCGACGCCTCAGGAGGCGGAAGCAGCTCTCCACCAGCACTGTTTACTTTATATGATGAATTGTATCACACAAGTAATGATATATTTATCATATAGCCTACAGTATTTCTATAACATTTTTTTTTTATATAATTTCTATTTCTAAATTTAACAAGGCTGAATGAAATGACAGCTTATTATGTCTAAAAAGTAATGTGACCTACTGTCAATAGATCGTACTTTTGATAAGCCTATGATAACTATATTTCGGGAGAACTTTTCATAATGCTTCTTATAGTGTTAAGATCTATGTGTCTCCTGGTGCACATTGATCGGTTAAGGGACCAAAAAAAAAAAAACACCGTCACAGCAGGCTTAATTTTTTTTCCCCTTCGATACCTGGTGGTGGCCTGGTCTTGGTTAAAAATGCCTGACCTGAAAAATTTCCCCAGTCCAGCCCTGGCATATGGTTCTGCAGTAAAGTCTTTATTGGGAAAACTTGACATTGTTCAAACTAAAGTGTTGAGATTGTGTGTTGGATCTTTTAAAACTACTTCACTTCCTGCACTATTGGTCGAGTCACGGGAAACCCCTTTACGTTTGAGACGTATAAAACTGGGATTAAATTATATTGTGAAATTAAAGGGGGCTGGTGCAGCTCTTATGTTGTCTTCTGTGCTGGACCACAGTTGGGAGTTTGGAGGAGGCACAAATACATGCAACAGCAGCTGTTTTCTGTTTTCACTAAAAGGTCGTTTACAGGGGCTTGATCTTGGCAATAGTCGTGTTGCTCCTCCAGTGGTCTGGCCAGTAATCCACCTTGGATGTGGCCTGTGCCAGATATTGATTTGTCATTTATTGAGTTGCAGAAAGATTTTAAAGGATGTCTGGCGACTTATGCAAATGTCCATCTCAGGACTGTGTGGTGAGGCATTACACAGATTTTCACAGATGCTTCGAGATATCCGGCAACTGGAAGGGTGAGTTTTGGTTTTTATGTTCCTCAATTTGGGTTCAGTCATTGTCTTATCTGATGGCATTTCTATATTTACAGCTGAGTTGTTTGTGATCCTCTGGGCACTGTGGTGGGTAGAGGACGCTGGACTTAAAAGTGTGGTAATTTCTTCTGATTCTCGGTCTTTGCTGGTATCTTTAGTGGGCGGAGGGTGCATGGCTAGAGCAGATGTAGGTAATGAAATTTTGGTGTTGCTTTTTAAACTTGGGGAGACTGGGTGTTGTGTAGGGTTTCTGTGGGTCCCAGCCCACATTGGTATTCATGGGAATGAAATGGCTGATGCTGCTGCTAAGACCGGATGCCATCTTGTTTAATGTTCCTTTTAGTAGAATGGAGTGCTGTAGTTTTGTTAATGGTAGTATTCACCAGCAGTGGCAGCACATTTGGGATACTGAGACCAAGGGAAGACACCTTCACCCTATTGTTTCAATAGCAGAACAGGGTAATGTGTCACTGGGTGTCTCACGTCACGATGTGAAGTTGGTGAGGCTCAGGCTGGGTCACTGTGGGGTAAACAGTGGGCTGTATGTGCTTGGGAAACATCCGGATGGGTGCTGTCGAAATGAGTGAGGAGGCACAGCGTGAGTTAACGTAACTTTTTACTGCTGGCTTGCAGCGTCAGGGTAACAACATTAGCAGCGTATTAGCCAGTAGGTGGAGCATGCGCGGTGGTAATAACTATGGCATCTCATGTAGTACATGTGATGTAGCACATAGACAATGATCTACATCCTCTTCTTTTGGCTTGTGCCTTCAATAAACAAATAAAGAGTAAAGTACACACTTAATGAGTAGTGCAAATGTAGCTGTCTCAAAATCAACATTCCTGCAGTAAATTTAGCAGAGTATAAACTTGGGAAAAAAATTCACTTATTAATTGAATAATTGACCTCCAATCGGAGGTCACTAAAATTAACATTAAATCGGTGTGTAACTTTGCAAAAACAATGTCGGACTTTGTAGTTTTCTCTGGGCCCCTCCCCAATCGGACCGGGAGTGACATGTTTAGCCGCATGTTCTCCTTGAATTGCTGGCTGTCTGAGTGGTGTCCAAAAAATGAGGTGGGCTTCATAGATAATTGGCAAAGCTTCTGGGGAAATCCTGGTCTTGTTAGGAGAGACGGCATCCATCCCACTTTGGATGGAGCAGCTCTCATTTCTAGAAATCTGGCCAATTTTCTTAAATCCTCCAAACCGTGACTATCCAGGGTTGGGACCAGGAAGCAGAGTTGTAGTCTTACACACCTCTCTGCAGCTTCTCTCCCCCTGCCATCCCCTCATTACCCCATCCCCGTAGAGACGGTGCCTGCTCCCAGACTACCAATAACCAGCAAAAATCTATTTAAGCATAAAAATTCAAAAAGAAAAAATAATATAGCACCTTCAACTGCACCACAGACTAAAACAGTTAAATGTGGTCTATTAAACATTAGGTCTCTCTCTTCTAAGTCCCTGTTGGTAAATGATATAATAATTGATCAACATATTGATTTATTCTGCCTAACAGAAACCTGGTTACAGCAGGATGAATATGTTAGTTTAAATGAGTCAACACCCCCGAGTCACACTAACTGTCAGAATGCTCGTAGCACGGGCCGGGGTGGAGGATTAGCAGCAATCTTCCATTCCAGCTTATTAATTAATCCAAAACCCAGACAGAGCTTTAATTCATTTGAAAGCTTGTCTCTTAGTCTTGTCCATCCAAATTGGAAGTCCCAAAAACCAGTTTTATTTGTTATTATCTATCGTCCACCTGGTCGTTACTGTGAGTTTCTCTGTGAATTTTCAGACCTTTTGTCTGACTTAGTGCTTAGCTCAGATAAGATAATTATAGTGGGCGATTTTAACATCCACACAGATGCTGAGAATGACAGCCTCAACACTGCATTTAATCTATTATTAGACTCTATTGGCTTTGCTCAAAAAGTAAATGAGTCCACCCACCACTTTAATCATATCTTAGATCTTGTTCTGACTTATGGTATGGAAATAGAAGACTTAACAGTATTCCCTGAAAACTCCCTTCTGTCTGATCATTTCTTAATAACATTTACATTTACTCTGATGGACTACCCAGCAGTGGGGAATAAGTTTCATTACACTAGAAGTCTTTCAGAAAGCGCTGTAACTAGGTTTAAGGATATGATTCCTTCTTTATGTTCTCTAATGCCATATACCAACACAGTGCAGAGTAGCTACCTAAACTCTGTAAGGGAGATAGAGTATCTCGTCAATAGTTTTACATCCTCATTGAAGACAACTTTGGATGCTGTAGCTCCTCTGAAAAAGAGAGCTTTAAATCAGAAGTGTCTGACTCCGTGGTATAACTCACAAACTCGTAGCTTAAAGCAGATAACCCGTAAGTTGGAGAGGAAATGGCGTCTCACTAATTTAGAAGATCTTCACTTAGCCTGGAAAAAGAGTCTGTTGCTCTATAAAAAAGCCCTCCGTAAAGCTAGGACATCTTTCTACTCATCACTAATTGAAGAAAATAAGAACAACCCCAGGTTTCTTTTCAGCACTGTAGCCAGGCTGACAAAGAGTCAGAGCTCTATTGAGCTGAGTATTCCATTAACTTTAACTAGTAATGACTTCATGACTTTCTTTGCTAACAAAATTGTAACTATTAGAGAAAAAATTACTCATAACCATCCCAAAGACGTATCGTTATCTTTGGCTGCTTTCAGTGATGCCGGTATTTGGTTAGACTCTTTCTCTCCGATTGTTCTGTCTGAGTTATTCTCATTAGTTACTTCATCCAAACCATCAACATGTTTATTAGACCCCATTCCTACCAGGCTGCTCAAGGAAGCCCTACCATTATTTAATGCTTCGATCTTAAATATGATCAATCTATCTTTGTTAGTTGGCTATGTACCACAGGCTTTTAAGGTGGCAGTAATTAAACCATTACTTAAAAAGCCATCACTTGACCCAGCTATCTTAGCTAATTATAGGCCAATCTCCAACCTTCCTTTTCTCTCAAAAATTCTTGAAAGGGTAGTTGTAAAACAGCTAACTGATCATCTGCAGAGGAATGGTCTATTTGAAGAGTTTCAGTCAGGTTTTAGAATTCATCATAGTACATAAACGGCATTAGTGAAGGTTACAAATGATCTTCTTATGGCCTCAGACAGTGGACTCATCTCTGTGCTTGTTCTGTTAGACCTCAGTGCTGCTTTTGATACTGTTGACCATAAAATTTTATTACAGAGATTAGAGCATGCCATAGGTATTAAAGGCACTGCGCTGCGGTGGTTTGAATCATATTTGTCTAATAGATTACAATTTGTTCATGTAAATGGGGAATCTTCTTCACAGACTAAAGTTAATTATGGAGTTCCACAAGGTTCTGTGCTAGGACCAATTTTATTTACTTTATACATGCTTCCCTTAGGCAGTATTATTAGACGGTATTGCTTAAATTTTCATTGTTACGCAGATGATACCCAGCTTTATCTATCCATGAAGCCAGAGGACACACACCAATTAGCTAAACTGCAGGATTGTCTTACAGACATAAAGACATGGATGACCTCTAATTTCCTGCTTTAACTCAGATAAACTGAGTTGTACTTGGCCCCACAAATCTTAGAAACATGGTGTCTAACCAGATCCTTACTCTGGATGGCATTACCCTGACCTCTAGTAATACTGTGAGAAATCTTGGAGTCATTTTTGATCAGGATATGTCATTCAAAGCGCATATTAAACAAATATGTAGGACTGCTTTTTTGCATTTACGCAATATCTCTAAAATCAGAAAGGTCTTGTCTCAGAGTGATGCTGAAAAACTAATTCATGCATTTATTTCCTCTAGGCTGGACTATTGTAATTCATTATTATCAGGTTGTCCTAAAAGTTCCCTAAAAAGCCTTCAGTTAATTCAAAATGCTGCAGCTAGAGTACTGACGGGGACTAGAAGGAGAGAGCATATCTCACCCATATTGGCCTCTCTTCATTGGCTTCCTGTTAATTCTAGAATAGAATTTAAAATTCTTCTTCTTACTTATAAGGTTTTGAATAATCAGGTCCCGTCTTATCTTAGGGACCTCGTAGTACCATATCACCCCAATAGAGCGCTTCGCTCTCAGACTGCAGGCTTACTTGTAGTTCCTAGGGTTTGTAAGAGTAGAATGGGAGGCAGAGCCTTCAGCTTTCAGGCTCCTCTCCTGTGGAACCAGCTCCCAATTCAGATCAGGGAGACAGACACCCTCTCTACTTTTAAGATTAGGCTTAAAACTTTCCTTTTTGCTAAAGCTTATAGTTAGGGCTGGATCAGGTGACCCTGAACCATCCCTTAGTTATGCTGCTATAGACGTAGACTGCTGGGGGGTTCCCATGATGCACTGTTTCTTTCTCTTTTTGCTCTGTATGCACCACTCTGCATTTAATCATTAGTGATTGATCTCTGCTCCCCTCCACAGCATGTCTTTTTCTTGGTTCTCTCCCTCAGCCCCAACCAGTCCCAGCAGAAGACTGCCCCTCCCTGAGCCTGGTTCTGCTGGAGGTTTCTTCCTGTTAAAAGGGAGTTTTTCCTTCCCACTGTAGCCAAGTGCTTGCTCACAGGGGGTCGTTTTGACCGTTGGGGTTTTACATAATTATTGTATGGCCTTGCCTTACAATATAAAGCGCCTTGGGGCAACTGTTTGTTGTGATTTGGCACTATATAAAAAAATTGATTGATTGATTAATTGAACAAAATGTATAATTGCTGTAAGTACGCAATACTGCATAGCAAACAATGAAAAACATTTCTGGGGGTAGAACTCAAAATATGTACCCCTTTTTTTCACAGAACAGTTCAACAAGCAGTTCAATCATTATACTTTGGATTTGGCTTACAAATCCGACCTGAGCGTGTCACGTATGGGGAACCAGCGTGTGACACTTTTTGATGTCCGTGTTGTTGGGTGGGTGAGCGAGATGGAGCTGTTGGTTGCTCTCCGGTGGAAAGAGTAGTCGGCTGATAGGGTCGAAGTAGCCGGGGCTGTGGTGTGGTTGGAATAGTGTCCAGTGTCCCTGGTGCTTCCGGTTGAGAACAAGAGGCATTGGAGTCGACTCGCTGAGGTGGTGGCGGCTCAGCAACAGGAAGGATGTGGCGGCAATTCCTCCTGTAGATGCTTCCATTGGATTCAATGACGTAAGAGCGCGGCCCTTTGCATGCTTGAGTCACCACGCCAAGGCGGTCGTACCCCTTTGTGGTCTGCAAACGGACAACTTGTCCTTCTGAGAGTGGCTGTAGTGGGCGACTAGTAGCATCGTAGTATCGTTTTTGAATGAGTCTTTTTGAGTTGTGAGGCAACCTGGTTTGTACCCTTTGGGTTAGGCGCTAGTAGACTTTTGTTGACAGGAAAGGTTGAACGAGTTTGTCGAGACATGAGACGTTCTGCTGGAGATCCTAGCATTTTGTCGAGAGGAATATTTCTGATGTTTAGCAGATTAAGGAAAACGTCTGTTCTATCTCTGTGTGACTTTTCCATCAGCTGTTTGGCGCTGCGGACTGCACGTTCAGCTAATCCGTTGGACTGTGGATATTCTGGACTGCTGGTAACGTGAACAAAGTCCCACTGTTTGGCACACTCCTGGAAATGTTGGCTTGTGTACTGCCTGCCGTTGTCCGAGATCAAGATGTGCGGTGTGCCATGAACAGAAAAATGTCTTTTAAGCTTTTTCATAACAGCTGCTGAAGACATGTCACGGAGAAGGTCAATCCCGAACCATCCTGAGTACGAGTCCACTAGTACTGAGTACTGCTGACCATGCCATTCAAAAATGTCCGTGGCGACAGTAGACCATGGCAGGGTTGGAACTGGGTGTGGTTTTAATGGTTCCTTTTGCTGGTGCGGACCGGTACTGTTACATACTGCACAAGACAGTAGTTCTCTTGTAATGTCCTTATTCATGCTGGGCCAAAACACCGTGCTTCTGGCTCTGCTCTTTGTTGATTCAAGGCCTGGGTGACCTCTGTGCATGATTTGGATGTACTCTTGTTGCAATGAGTCTGGAATGACTGGTCTGTGGCCTTTGACGACAATGCCATCCTCCACGACTAACTCATCTCTGTAGTGAAAGTATGGTTGGACAGGGGGAGGTACCTGGCGTTCCTTGTTGGGCCATCCATTTTGGATCACGTTGCTGAGAGCTTGGAGCACTTGATCTTTAGTCGTGTGTTCTATGAGTTCCTCGAGCCTGGTTGTTGAGATAAAACTGACAGACATTACCTCAAATGAGTTGTTAGCACTTGGTGATTGAGAAACAGTGCTGGTTGGGGCTCGAGACAGGGCGTTGGCGAGATACATGTGCTTGCCCTTTTTGTAGATCAGAGTGATGTCATAAGCTTGTAAACGTAGTAGCATCCTCTGTAAACGAGCTGGAGCGGTGTGGATTGGTGACCAGAGGTTGGTGGTCTATTTCAGTGACTGTGTGCTTGCCATAGATGTAGTCTTTGAACTTGGTACATGCAAAAACAACTGCAAGAAGTTCTTTTTCGATCTGCGCATAGCGAGTTTCTGTGTCTGACAGTGTGAGATGCGTATGCAACAGGCTTTTCATCTTGCAAACATGCTGCACCCAGTCCGTAATGAGACACATCACAGGTTAGTGTCACTGGCTTCTTTACGTCATAGTATGGCAAATGGTAAACGGACTGCATTTATATAGCGCTTTTCCATCTGCATCAGATGCTCAAAGCCTCACATTCATCCCGATGTCAGGGTGCTGCAATACAAGGCGCTCACTACACACCGGGAGCAATAGGGGATTAAAGGCCTTGCCCAAGGGCCCTTAGTGATTTTCCAGTCAGGTGGGGATTTGAACCTATGATCTTCTGGACTCAAGCCCAACACCTTAACCACTAGACCATCACCTCCCCTAGTATGTAGGACTGGTGAGCTGGTGAGCTGGATAGGCATGACTTGAGATTTTCAAATGCTTGTTGGTGTTGTGGGAGCCAGCACCATGCAGTGTCTTTATGAGTGAGCTGCCTGAGTGGTGCTGCGATGTTGCTGAGATTTGGGATGAACTTCCCGAGATAGTTTACCATGCCCAGGAAACGTTGCACAGCGAGAGAGTCTTGCGAGACACGCATGTTTGTGATCGCTTCAGTTTTGGTGGGGTCAGCTTTTAAACCTTATTTTGTGAATAAGTGACCGATGTAGCAGACTTGGTCGAGGCGAAACTTGCTCTTTTGCAGGTTTAGTCTGAGTTTGATTTCTCGTGCACGGTCAAGCACTTTCTTTAGATTGGTTTGAATCTAACCAACTAACTTTGAATCTAGAACCAGGCTCAGAACCCTGAGCCTGGTTCTGCTGGAGGTTTCTTCCTGTTAAAAGGGAGTTTTTCTTTCCCACTGTCGCCAAGTGCTTGCTCACAGGGGGTCGTTTTGACCGTGGGGTTTTTCCGTAATTATTGTATGACTGTTATGTGTCGACGCGGGTTGAGGAGCGGACCTGCGTCAGACAGGACCCAGCGCTAAAAATAACCAGAGAGCGGTTCCAAACAGAAACTATTTATTATGCACCTGTGCGTAAAAGTGTAAAAACATAAAAACAACGCAACAGATACAACTATATCTTCCAATAAACACACGCTATCAGCAACACACTCAGGTTAGTGTCCTTTTTTTTTTACTTTATGCAAATGAGCAGCTTCTCACAACAAGTGGAGGATCACTTATCCTTCACGACACAGCTGTGAGAAGCAAACTGCACAATTCTCTTCACAATTCCAGTATACTGTGCAACAAAACACCAAGCCACTATCAACAACTACTCAAACACTCAATTACCTTTCGTGTGTGCTGACAGCATGTGTCCTCACCCCTCCCCGCTTCACGGGCTTGATGTGTCAAAACCCAGGCGCGGTCCTCAGCGTCTCACAAACGAACATCACAAGGTTGAGTTCCCGGCAGTTCTGCTTGAATCACACATGACTTAAATGCAGAACGCCATCCAATTATCTGCTTCAGCTGCAAGTCGTCCAGGTTGCACGTGAGCACCACTCACAGGTGCTTTCCATGATGTTAATGAGGGTGAAGACTCTTCAGCCAGCACCTTCTTCACAGACAAATCAGCCATCATGCGACCTGGAGAGCAAAGAAAAGAAAAGAACACCAAAACATCCAGCCACGCCCCCCCCAACACACAACAATGGCCTTGCCTTACAATATAAAGCGCCATTGGGGCAGCTGTTTGTTGTGATTTGGCGCTATATAAATAAAATTGATTTGATTTGATTGGCATCGTGTTCTGCTGCATCACGACCTCCCACAATGATGTCATCAACTATGATAGCACATGGGTACTATCCTGTGAACAGTTGTTTCATTGAGCACTGAAACACTTCGCTTGCTGAGTTTATGCCGAATGGCATATGGAGAAACCTGTAGCGCCCAAAAGGTGTGCTAAATGTTGTTAACAAGGATGACTTGTGGTCAAGCTTTACTGAAAACAAAGTTGCGCCTGACATCTGGGTGGCAACTTCTTCCACACTACGCATCGGATAGTGGGTTCTCTTTAAAGCAGTATTCAAGTCTTTGGGGTTTATGCACAGTCTTATTTCTTCCTTCTCTTTTTTGTGAGCTGCGACCATTGATGAAACCCAGTCTGTAGGTTCAGAGACGGGTGTAATGACGCCTTTGCTTGTCATATTGTCCAGTTCGGCTTTTACACATGCCTGCATTACCAAGGGGATGCGGTGCGCTGGACGGACGACTGGCTGTACTGCTGGATCCAATGTCATCGAGTATGTTATTGGCAGTTCTCCTAGTTCGTTACTGAACACATCTTTGTATTGCTCTTTGATATTTTTTACAAAGTCTGTTTTAGTCTCTGTGCTGACCTGGTGGAAATGAGGGCTGAGTGTGACAAGTCCGAGATGCATACATGCGCGAAATCCCAAAAGTGGTGTAACATCACACTCTACCAGAAAGAAGGGTAGGGTGTGTTTCTGTCCATTTTAAGTAGCAGGGCAGTGTGACAAAACCTGCAGTTTCAATTTTGCTGCCTCCATAAGCCACAAGATTAATAGTCTTGCCACATGGAATGATTGTCCCTCCTGAAAGCTGCTGGAAAGTGTCTTTAGCCATTACGTTGCACTTTGCTCCTGTGTCTATTTTCATTTCAATGGGCTTGTCATTTATGTGCAAAGCGACATATCCTTCATCACAATCTTCCACATGAGCATTGACAGTGTCCACAGACACTACGTCCACATCACGGCGTTGCTTTGCGCCATGTGGCTCCACCGCGACGTGCAGAACTCCTCCGCACATCTGTCTTGTGCTGATGTCCACGTCTTTTCACAATTCCTGTGCTAGTCAGACGACATACCGGATCAAGACAGCGTTCAGTTTAGAAATGAACGACACATTCCACTGTTACAGGAGTTTTTGTCATGGAAAAAGGAGCGGTCGCGGTGGAGCCGCATGGTGCAAAGCAACGCCATGATGAAGCCTTCCAGGACATGTTGGGGCATGTCCAGCTCATGCACAATCACAATCGGATAATCACACGACTGAAAAGCAACCGGAATCCATCTGAAATCCACCTGAAAGCCGTCCTGTGAGACCAACACGGAGGTGGTTTTGTGCCGCGTAATGAACGGCTCTGTGGCGCGTCCCTCCGCTTTTCTTTCCATGAAAAAACTCCTGTAACAGTGGAATGTGCCAAAAAAGTGCTGATGTCCACGTCTCCTGCCTTTTTGTGAAAGTCAGACGAGGTCCCGGATCAACAAAGCCTTCACGTTGGAAATGATCTGGTTGTTTGAGCATGTCGATCGGCGCTGGGAGCGCGCTGCGCTCTCAGCAGTTGTGGGCCGTCCTTAAAGCGGCAGTAACACTCCTTAATCTGTATAATCCCCATAAAATCGTCCCTGAAAGCCACATTAATTTTCTGAACGGTGTCCACCTGGAGGTCTCTCACAGTTTCTGGAAAAAATTGATGCAGCAAAGCTCCAAATCGTTCAGACATTTATTCGCAATAAAAATCCGACGGGAGGGGTGGACCAGTGCTCACACAAAGCCTGCTCACAGGCGAATGACGCAACCGACAGGCGTGAAAAAACTCACGCATGCGCACGAAGGTTCAAGCTTGTCTGATGCAATCACACGTGATTCAAATCCATACGGTTTTTGAAAAAAATAAAAAGGTCGGATACTTTTCTCACAGACCTCGTACATGTGATGTAGCACATAGACAATGATCTACAGGTGCTGTTATTTTTGCGGCGTCACTGAATCTGTTCTTCATGTGTTAATATGCTCCCCTTTGTATGCAGAGGATAGAAGGGTCATGTTTCGAGGTTTGGCAGATTTGGGTTATAGTACCTTTTCTTTGAAGACATTACTGGGGCATGAAGCCTCGTCAAAGGAGAGAGCGAATTTGGTGCTTTGTTTTTTAAAAACCTGTGGCTTGTATTGGAAAATATGGGGGTGCTGTGTCTATCTTATTGACATTTAATAGGTGTTCTGTGTCTTATGACTTCAGGGGGGCAGCATGTCTCCCTTAGCCTGTCGACAACCAAGAAGAAGGTCAGACGGGGGCAGCAGCGCGCTCTGAAGCGACGAACGAATCCGCCTGGACAGCAAGAGAAGAAGAAGCGAGGCGCCTGAACGGTGAGTTTTATTTGTTTTCACACTTTTACGTTCTCTTTAATCACATATTTAGTCACGCTTGGCCGTACACAGTGGGTTAATTTATACGTTTAAGAATTGTGTATTCGTTGTTTTTATCCCTTTGGATTATGAGACGCTGTGAGACCAAACCTGAAAAAATAACGTTATCGAAGCTGCTTCAAAAGTGGTACGAAGTTGAGTGCCCCCCCCCCCATACTTATTAAACATCGTTTATTCCGTTGTAGAATATATATTAGTTTAACAGATTAGCCATAATTAAAAATGAAGGCTTTTTGAATGTAGTTTGGGTTATCGTTTTCCGCGCGCGTGTCCTCAGTCTTTGAAATCCAGAGACGCCCAGGCCCGGTGCCAGAAAAAATATTAAGGGGGCGATGAGTTTATCACAGGGGGTGGGGTCCCCCCCACCCCAAAAAAGTGCGCACCGGAGGAGACGTGCGCTCCTGGAAAGCTCGTGTATTTAGGCTACACCGTTGGAAGAGACTGACTAAGAGTAAAGAGTGATGACAGTATTTTTTAATTATTATTTGAACGTATAGACCCTCGGTCAAGTGATCTCCTGCGTACCACAAAACCAAACCAACAACTGATCTGAGAAACGACACGAGACAATAGATTAACCCCACATACAGCCCTCCATCACAAGTGCAAACAGCGCAATTAGGCATGACAGTCACACAACGGGTCAAAGATAAACTTCATGTAGATATATTTACAACAATACATAACTTTAATATCTGTCGTTGCGGGCGACTGGCTGTGAACGGAGGGACTCAGAAAATGCATACCGCACGACAACAGCATGTTGTTTGCATTATTATCACTTTTTACTGAGATACACAACACGTAACACGTACATAAAAAGTTGGCTCACTTAACTTTTGGTGTGTCGCTGGTGCGCTGCTCTCCAATTTAGCCAGTGCGTCAAGCTGGCTGCTTTAGCTGCTGTTCATTGTCGTACTATCCATGAGAAAATCATCCGGAATATCCATATTGGGACCAAAACACACTTCTCGCATTTTCATCTTTTCCTCTGCGGAGTTACGCATAGCGGGCGGGTATAGCCAGGTACCGTCGACGTAAATCTACGATACTGGCCCAGCAATGCCCCAGTAAAGTGATAATAATATTGAATAACTAATATTTTGCTATATTTTCCAGTATTTCTTTTTCTTTCTTTTTTATTTTTATTTTTTGATAACTCTCACATCCGAGGGGATTGATGACGTGAGGGGTCGTCGCCCCCAAACGCCCCCTCGTGGCGCCGGGTCCAGAGATGCCTGAGAGGATTTGATGAGGTCAGACAGTCAGTCACTGTGAAGTTGTTCAGAATATTTGTTTTTCGTTGGAAAATATCAATCAATCAATCAATTTTTTTTTTATATAGCGCCAAATCACAACAAACAGTTGCCCCAAGGCGCTTTATATTGTAAGGCAAGGCCATACAATAATGATGTAAAACCCCAACGGTCAAAACGACCCCCTGTGAGCAAGCACTTGGCGACAGTGGGAAGGAAAAACTCCCTTTTAACAGGAAGAAACCTACAGCAGAACCACGCTCAGGGAGGGGCAGTCTTCTGCTGGGACTGGTTGGGGCTGAGGGAGAGAATCAGGAAAAAGACATGCTGTGGAAGAGAGCAGAGATCAATCACTAATGATTAAATGCAGAGTGGTGCATACAGAGCAAAAAGAAACACTCGGTGCATCATGGGAACCCCCCAGCAGTCTAAGTCTATAGCAGCATAACTAAGGGATGGTTCAGGGTCACCTGATCCAGCCCTAACTATAAGCTTTAGCAAAAAGGAAAGTTTTAAGCCTAATCTTAAAAGTAGAGAGGGTGTCTGTCTCCCTGATCTGAATTGGGAGCTGGTTCCACAGGAGAGGAGCCTGAAAGCTGAAGGCTCTGCCTCCCATTCTACTCTTACAAACCCTAGGAACTACAAGTAAGCCTGCAGTCTGAGAGTGAAGGGCTCTATTGGGGTGATATGGTACTATGAGGTCCCTAAGATAACATGGGACCTGATTATTCAAAACCTTATAAGTAAGAAGAAGAATTTTAAATTCTATTCTAGAATAAACAGGAAGCCAATGAAGAGAGGCCAATATGGGTGAGATATGCTCTCTCCTTCTAGTCCCTGTCAGTACTCTAGCTGCAGCATTTTGAATTAACTGAAGGCTTTTCAGGGAACTTTTAGGACAACCTGATAATAATGAATTACAATAGTCCAGCCTAGAGGAAATAAATGCATGAATTTATTTTTTCAGCATCACTCTGAGACAAGACCTTTCTAATTTTAGAGATATTGCGCAATTGCAAAAAAGCAGTCCTACATATTTGTTTAATATGCGCATTGAATGACATATCCTGATCAAAAATGACTCCAAGATTTCTCACAGTATTACTAGAGGTCAGGGTAATGCCATCCAGAGTAAGGATCTGGTTAGACACCATGTTTCTAAGATTTGTGGGGCCAAGTACAATAACTTCAGTTTTATCTGAGTTTAAAAGCAGGAAATTAGAGGTCATCCATGTCTTTATGTCTGTAAGACAATCCTGCAGTTTAGCTAATTGGTGTGTGTCCTCTGGCTTCATGGATAGATAAATCTGGGTATCATCTGCATAACAATGAAAATTTAAGCAATGCTGTCTAATAATACTGCCTAAGGGAAGCATGTATAAAGTGAATAAAATTGGTCCTAGCACAGAACCTTGTGGAACTCCATAATTAACCTTAGTTTGTGAAGAAGATTCCCCATTTACATGAACAAATTGTAATCTATTAGATAAATATGATTCAAACCACTGCAGCGCAGTGTCTTTAATACCTATGGCATGCTCTAATCTCTGTAATAAAATTTTATGGTCAACAGTATCAAAAGCAGCACTGAGGTCTAACAGAACAAGCACAGAGATGAGTCCACTGTCTGAGGCCATAAGAAGATCATTTGTAACCTTCACTAATGCTGTTTCTGTACTATGATGGATTCTAAAACCTGACTGAAACATGGAAACATGGAAACGAAATATCATGGAATGTGTTACTGTCGAAATTAAATGAGAAAAAAAAATAAAAAAAAATAATTGATCCTGGTGTCTAAAGAGCACCAGGATCAAACATAAAAAATGTGTCCCTCAGCCTGAGACACTGCAGCCTGCCAGTGAGGTAGCTGGAGATCCAAGTGAGCAGGCAGGGGTCCACTCGCATCCTGTTCACTTTGTCCCGTTATCACAAGGGGCTGTATGTGTTGAAGGCACTCGAGAAGTCAGGAAGAGAATCCTCACTTATCCAGGTGCGAATGGACTCTGTGTAGCAGGCGGAGGATGGCATCCTCCACACCAATACCAGCCTGATAAGCAAACTGCAGTCAGTCCTGGGCGTGTTGCACCTGGGGTGTGAGGAGGCTGAGGAACAGCTGCTCCAACATCTTCATCAGGTGTGAAGTGAATGCCACTGGTCAGAAGTCATTCAGCTCACTGGGCCGGTTCTTCTTAGTAACTGGAAAGATGCATGAGGTCTTCCAGAGGGCTGGCACTCTCCCTAGCTGCAGGCTGAGGTTGAAGATGCATTGTAGTGGTGGAGGAGTATCACTGACACTGTGAGGGAATATCAGACACCACATTTACTCCATGTGGTGTTGTATTTCTTTGGATATGATCCAGCACACAGGTGTCTCAGTGTTGATGGCCCCAGAAACTGGAGAAGGTCAAAGGCACTGTCATGTTGCACCTGGCTGCAGCAGATTGATGGTTACTTTGGAGAGAGTGGAGATGACCTGTGTGGTTACTATCTAGGACCCAAGGCAGTTTGTTCCATGGTGTTGTGGACGTGGTGACATGCAGCCATGTCAGTGCTCTTTGACCTGACCCTTGAATCTACAGACACATCTTAATTGTGGTGCACACAGAGTGAAAATACTGTCCAAATACTTCTGAACCTGCATATCTTCACAAGGGCGTGACTGTGTGTTTACAAAACGTGCCAGTCATTAAATATGAATGAAAAATGCTGTCATCACAGGGTTTTTGTTTTTTACACTTGTGTCTTTCAGGGTGCGCTGATGTGATGCCGGTCCATGTGATCGCAAAGGGAACAGGACCTGGTATTCAGGTACCGGCACACCTGAAGAGGATCCTGGTCTCTGCTATCAGCAGCAGCACAAGCTGCTTTGATTTGTCTGTAAAGGTGCGTCCACCGTGTTCAGAAATAAGGTTGTGGATCAGAGGCTGCTTGGTTATTAAGGAGCACAAAGACTGCAGAAACCCGCAGCATTCAAGGGTGGTCCCTGGATCAGGTGGCTCGGTTGTGAGGTCCTTGGATATAATAAGGTCATGTGATCTGCTGAGACCATTGAGGACTTGCAGCAACAGCACCATATAGTTGTTTATGGAACCCATCAAGTGACTCTGACTGACTCTGTTTTAACGAGTCACAGCTCTGAGTTAGAATCGATATCACCAAAACATGACGAGGATGAAGCCTCATCATGACACTCTGCACCATCCGTTCCACCCTGAGACATATTCTTTTATAAAACATGTTCTTTTGCTTTGATGGAGGATCCTAGTGCTGAGAAACCAGTCCTCCATCTGGAGGACCACGCAGTCCAGGACACTTTCCCTGTGGCGCCTTTGACTGGTTGTTTGTGTTCCTGCTGTGGGTTTGATTGACAGGTCTGCAGAGACTGGGCTCTGGGTGGAACTCATGCCGTCTCTATCTGTCTTCAGGGTAAAGTCATTCAAAAGGGGCCGCTGGTGTCCTTAGAGGATGGAAACGCCATCCTGAAGACTGTGATTGAAGGTCAGCGTTAAACGTTTGTCTTTGTGCATGTATGTGTGTGTACCTCTTCTTTTTCTCTCTCTGTGTGTGTGTGTGTTCATGCAGTTAAAATGTATTTACAATCACTGAAAGTTTTAAGTGCAGTGCAGTTATTTATACTGTGCACATACTGAAGTGCAAATTAGTGCTGCAAAACTGACATGTGTATACAAATTTGTTTCCATGTTCCATTTATTTTGTTATATAAAACCACTAACTATATATATATATATATATATATTGTGTTTGTTGTATTTGTATTTTGACAAAAAACATGCTTTTTCTGAAAATGTGACCATGTGGAGAAAAACAAAACAAACCCTTCTTCTTTTGTGGTGTGTAACAGAAGCCGGCTTCCTTATTATTACATTGCTGCCACCTGCTGCATCAGTCCATTATAGCAGCACTAATTCCTCTCGATAAGTCCAGTGTCTTTCAAGTATTTAAAAACCCAACACTTACCCTCTCACGTGATCTAAATGCTTAAAATACTTCCTACAGAAACTTCCTTCAGGCCCTACAATTTAAAAGTTCTTCAGTTTTTACTATTTAATAGATAAACCATTAAAAAATGACAATCTATTTTGCTTGTATGCTGAAATCGGCCTGCATCAATTTAATTTTTTTATTTTGGTGAATTTCACAGCCTGGTGCACAGGATGTGTGCTTTTTAATGATACTATACTGTATGTGCCTGCAGCCGGTCTGCTCTGTGTCAGCCTGATCCCGTCGGATCTCAGAAGCTAAGCACTGCAGTGTCTGGTTAGTACTTGGATGGGAGACCTCTCTGGAACACCAGTGGCTGTGTGTTTCTCCAGGTAAAACTGGAGCTGTGTCAGGAAGGGCATCCGGTGTAAAACTTTTGCCTAATGTGGATCTGACTGTATCCACTGTGGCAACCATGAACAATAACGGGAGCAGCTGAACTGACAACAACATGCTGTTAGCGTCTGTGGGGTTTTCCTGCTGTCTGACATCAGTAGCTGGGCTGCAAACTCACATGGTGTGATTTAGGAATTTATTATGGGGCAATAATTTGTAAGCATACATTTTACATGGAAATATTAATAAAGTCACTGTTTTATACCACAAATGTTTTAATCTCTTTAATTGATGTACACATACTTGCATGAAGTTTCAGTATATTTCAGAGCTCATTGCAAGTTAAGGAACGACACCTGAAGAATAACTATAGTTAGTTCAGTGATATCTGTCCAATGTTACGGCATTTATAGTAAGTGCATATGTTATAGCACGAGGCAGATATCACTGAAAGAAGGTCGACGTAGACAGATTCTATTATTACAGTAAGACTTCCACATCCCCCAACATACAGAAAATATCACATGGAAATTCATGAAATTAGGTCTCTCGAGTGGCACCTAAATGCTCAAAACCTGTGGGCCCCTAGCAGGGCCCCACACACATACACCTCTGCGGTTTGTCTTAGGCTGTGTTTGTGTGTACCTGTGTGTGTGTGTGTGTGTGTGTGTGTGTGTATGTATATATATATAGTGGGGAAAATAAGTATTTGACCCCCTGTCAGTTTTGCAGGTTTTCCCACCTACAAAGAATGAAGAGGTCTGTAATTTTTATTGTAGGTTCACTTCAACTGTGAGAGACAGAATCTAAAAAAATAAAAATAAATAAATAAATAATTTGCATTTTATTGCATCAAATAAGTATTTGACCCCCTAGAAAAACAGACCTTAACAATTGGTACAGAAACATTTGTCTGCCATTATAGAGGTCAAACGTTTCCTGTAGTTCTTGACCGAGTTTTCACACACTGCAGCAGGGATTTTGGTCCACTCCTCCATACAGATCTTCTCTAGATCTTTCAGGTTTGGAGTTTCAGCTCCCTCCAAAGATTTTCTATTGAGTTCAGGTCTGGAGACTGGCCAGGCCACTCCAGGACCTTGAAATGCTTCTTACGGAGCCCCTCCTTAGTTGTCCTGGCTGTGTGTTTGGGGTCATTGTCATGCTGAAGACCCAGCCATGACCCATCTTCAATGCTCTTACTGAGGGAAGGAGGTTGTTTGCCAAAATCTCACAATACATGACCCCATCCATCCTCCCTTCAATACGGTGCAGTCGTCCTGTCCCCTTTGCAGAAGAGCATGATGTTTCCAACCCCATGCTTCACGGTTGGGATGGTTTTCTTGGGGTTGTTCTCATCCTCTAAACATGGTAAGTGGAGTTGATTCCAAAAAGCTCTATTCTGGTCTCATCTGACCACATGACCTTCTCCCATGCCTCCTCTGGATCATCCAGATGGTCAGTGGTGAACTTCAAACGGGCCTGGACATGTGCTGGCTTGAGCAGGGGGACCTTGCTGCCCTGCAGGATTTTAAACCATGACAGCATCATGTGTTACTAATGTAATCTTTCTGACTGTGGTCCCAGCTCTCTTCAGGTCATTGACCAGGTCCTCCTGTGTAGTTCTGAGCTTTCTCAGAATCATCCTTACCCCACAAAGTGAGATCTTGCGTGGAATCCCAGACTGAGGGAGATTGACAGTCATCTTGTGTTTCTTCCACTTTCTAATAAATAATCATGACAGTTGTTGTCTTCTACCAAGCTTCTTGCCTGTTGTCCTCTAGTCCATCCCAGCCTTGTGCAGGTCTACAGTTTTGTCCCTGGTGTCCTTAGACAGCTCTTTGGTCTTGGCTATGGTGGACAGGTTGGAGTGTGATTGATTGAGTGTGTGAACAGGTGTCTTTTATACAGGTAACAAGTTCAAACAAGTGCAATTAATACAGGTAAAGAGTGCAGAATAAGAGGGCTTCTTAAAGAAAAATTAACAGGTCTGTGAGAGACAGAATTCTTGCTGGATTGTAGATGATCAAATGCTTATTTTATGCAATAAAATGCAACTTAATTATTTAAAAATCATATAATGTGATTTTCTGGATTTTTTTTTTTAGATTCGGTCTCTCACAGTTGAAGTGTATCTATGATAAAAAATTACAGACCTCTACATTCTTTGTAGGTGGGAAAACCTGCAAAACTGACAGGGGGTCAAATACTTATTTTCCCCACTGTAAATATACCTCTGCTTCTTTTCCAGACTTTGTTCCTGATGCTCTGTAAAGTTTTCCTGTGAATGCTGAATTCCAGTTTCTTTTTTCTTTTTTTCTTCCATTTATTTGTCAGATGGAGCGTCTCAGCCGAACACCTCATCCTGCAGTCAGTCCATCAATGTGGTTCTTCGAGGAGCGCTGGCTGAAGACTTCTCCAGAGCCGTCAGTCAGGGGGTCAGTGTCCAATTATCACGACAAGGTTCATGTCCAGTTGTTGATTACAGATGTCAAAACGTCACTTTCTCAGCAGACGACTTTCACTGAAAATCTGCTGTTCAAATGAAGGCATTTAACTTGAAGGTTGAATAATTCTGTCAACCTGAAACACGAAGGGAAGAGTTTAACTGTGCTGGAAGAAGGAGCAGATATGGATCAGAACCTCTGTTCGATCTTTCTTGAATGCTGGCTCTGATGAGTCCTCTGATTGTCCGTCTGTGTGATGATTGTTCTCACCAAATCTGTGTGGTACTAACTCATGTTCAGGAACCCTAAATTCCTCCATCTCCAAACATGCCTGTTCCTGATCTGACGAAAGGTAAAGTGCAGCCTTTCACTGCAAATATAAACCTGAGTAAACCACATGCAGACTGAAAAGGTCTGCAGAAGAAAAGAAAAATAAAATTTAACCAAATGAAAGAGGTGTGTCCGGAGTGCAAATAAAAAGAAAAAACCATAAGAACGTAGTAGCAAAAAAGAGATTACATATAAAAAGAGGAAAGTATGTACAAAACTGTGGATATTTCAGTGGCAGTGGATATAGCACATAAACAAATATTGCACACATTTCAAGTGTGGGACCCAGTGATCTTCTCTGGAGCTCTTTCTTGTTTGGCCACGTGCAGCTTGTAAACCACGTACAGAGGCCATATGTGAGGACGCTCTCCATGGCAGAGTGGGGAAAAAGACACCAGACATCTCTGGTTCATGTTATTTTTTTCTGAGGACTCTCAGAAAGTGTGGTCTTTGCTGTGCCTTCTTTACCAGGTGTGTGGTGTTCCTGTCCCAGGTCAGTTTCTCATCTATGTGGACTCCCAGGAAACTGAAGTCCCTGATCCCCAGTGATAACGGGCTGAATGTCTGTCTGTTTCTCCTGAAGTCCATAATTAGCTCCTTGGTTTAGGATGTGTTCAGGAACAGGTTATTTTCTCTACACCACAACGTCAGCTGTTCCACGTCCTCCCGGTAGGTGGCCTCATCTTCTCCATTGATACAGCCGACCACTGTGGTGTCATCCGCATACCTAATGATGGTGTTGCTGGTGTAGACCGGGTGCAGTCAGAGGATGAAGAGCAGCTGGCTCAGCACGCAGCCTTGAGGGGAACCAGTGCTGAATGTGAGAGCTGTGGATATGTGAGGGCCAATCCTGACTCTCTGTGAGCCATCTGACAGAAAGTCCTTAATCCAGCGACATGTGGAATGAGGTAGACCGAGGTTCAGCAGGTTCCTCACAAGGCCACAGGAGGGGATGGTGTTGAATGCTGAACTATGATCCACGAAGAGATGACGGTCATAGTTACCCTGTTGCTCCAGGTGGGTCAGCATGGTGTGGAGGGTAGAGGTCACGGTGTCCTCTGTTGACCTGTTGGCCTTGTAAATGAGTTGGTTTGGGTCTGAAGTGGGGGTTAGGAATGACATGATGAGACACTTCATTACCACCGGTGTGAGTGCAACAGGCTGGTTGTCACTGAGGCTGGTTATATGGGGTTTCTTGGGTTGGGGGACTATGATGGAAGTCTTCAGGCATGACAGGACAGCAGACTGTGTCAGGGACCAGGTGAAGATTTTGGTGAAATCACAGCAAGCTGGTCTGCACAGTCTTTCAGCACCCGTCTGGAGATCCCATCATTTTGTACTTGGTGAGGTGCTGGACCTCCATCCATGCCTGCCTGCTGTTGTTGGTGTCCAGGTGGTCGTGGATCCTCCTCCTGAAGTCCTCCTTGGTCTTCCTGATGCCTCTCTTCAGGTTGGTGTGGGCTGTGCTGTCGAGAGCCCTGTCACCAGCTCTGAAGGCAGAGTTTCTCTCCTTCAGCAGCTGCTTCCCCTCCCTGGTCATCCAGGGTTTCTTTTTTTCCATGTCTGCATATATATTAATGGTAAATGCCACAATGACAGAACCATTTATGAACATTAATACACATATATGCAATTTATTCTTGCAAGACAGAAGGTATGTAGTGTGTGAGTGAACGTGGTGTGCATGTGTGACCCCCATCCACCCTTCCTGATCAAATCAAATAAATTTTATTTATATAGCGCCAAATCACAACAAACAGTTGCTCCAAGGCGCTTTATATTGTAAGGAAAAAGCCATACAATAATTACAGAAAAACCCCAACGGTCAAAACGACCCCCTGTGAGCAAGCACTTGGTGACAGTGGGAAGGAAAAACTCCCTTTTAACAGGAAGAAACCTCCAGCAGAACCAGGCTCAGGGAGGGGCAGTCTTCTGCTGGGACTGGTTGGGGCTGAGGGAGAGAACCAGGAAAAAGACATGCTGTGGAGGGGAGCAGAGATCAATCACTAATGATTAAATGCAGAGTGGTGCATACAGAGCAAAAAGAGAAAGAAACACTCAGTGCATCATGGGAACCCTGTCTGTCTATAGCAGCATAACTAAGGGATGGTTCAGGGTCACCTGATCCAGCCCTAACTATAAGCTTTAGCAAAAAGGAAAGTTTTAAGCCTAATCTTAAAAGTAGAGAGGGTGTCTGTCTCCCTGATCTGAATTGGGAGCTGGTTCCACAGGAGAGGAGCCTGAGAGCTCAAGGCTCTGCCTCCCATTGTACTCTTACAAACCCTAGGAACTACAAGTAAGCCTGCAGTCTGAGAGCGAAGCCCCTATTGGGGTGATATGGTACTATGAGGTCCTTAAGATAAGGTAAGATGGGACCTGATTATTCAAAACCTTATAAGTAAGAAGAAGAATTTTAAATTCTATTCTAGAATTAACAGGAAGCCAATGAAGAGAGGCCAATATGGGTGAGATATGCTCTCTCCTTCTAGTCCCTGTCAGTGCTCTAGCTGCAGCATTTTGAATTAACTGAAGGCTTTTCATGGAACTTTTAGGACAACCTGATAATAATGAATTACAATAGTCCAGCCTAGAGGAAATAAATGCATGAATTAGTTTTTCCTGATCAAAAATGACTCCAAGATTTCTCACAGTATTACTAGAGGTCAGGGTAATGCCATCCAGAGTAAGGATCTGGTTAGACACCATGTTTCTAAGATTTGTGGGGCCAAGTACAATAACTTCAGTTTTATGAGTTTAAAAGCAGGAAATTAGAGGTCATCCATGTCTTTATGTCTGTAAGACAATCCTGCAGTTTAGCTAATTGGTGTGTGTCCTCTGGCTTCATGGATAGATAAATCTGGGTATCATCTGCGTAACAATGAAAATTTAAGCAATGCCGTCTAATAATACTGCCTAAGGGAAACATGTATAAAGTGAATAAAATTGTTTCTGTGTAGGCTCTCAGTTGTCCAGGTGGTTTCCATAGTAGAGAAGCTTGAATCTTCGACTGGACTGGGTTGCTTGACGCAAGGATGTTTCGCTTCAAATCACAGAAGCTTCCTCAGCTAAAATTCTTGCTCTGGTGGTCTGACTTATGTCTTGACTCTTGTAGAGAAGAAAGAAAACTTGGGCCAAGACAAGAGTACAGAACCCTACCATATGACGTGGACCACTCCGGCACGTCAGAGCTGTATGGCCGACCGCACGCAACGATGGAAATGGGTCCAGGACGCAGGGCCCCAGGAGAAAAGAGCAGCGGAAGGGCACAGGGGCCAGGAAGGGCAGCCACCAGAGCCACTGGGGCAGTACAACGAACTACCAGGGGAACTGCCCGACAGTGCCAGAGCGCACCCCCATACCGCACCCCCCACCCCACGGAGGCACAGGAAGCAACCCCATACCCAGGGGAAGCACACAGGGCGCTGGCATGGGCCCACCAAAAGAGGGGGCCCTGGAACCACACCACCTGGACCGTGGCCCCCAAAGGGAGGAGCGAGCAGCGGTGGGGGGTTTCTGACCCAGATGTCTTTCTCCACTGGACCGTATCTACACAGTTCTTAATGTAACACAGCACAGTGTCTGTAAACACGTCCAGGTCCTCATCCTCAAAAATGTCCCAGTTGGTGCTGTTGACACACAAACCTAGGCTAAGCGTTAGCTGGTCAAACTGATGCCGATGTCTCACTGGACCATGAACCATCATTTCGGTCTTGTGCAAGTTTAAAAGTAAGAAATTGCTAGACATCAGCTTCTCACTGATGCAAGGCAGTCCTCTAAGGACTTTGTGTATGAGATTACCAGCAGTTATCGGCATGTACAGCTGTGTATCATCAGCATAGCAATGAAAGCTAATCCCAAAATGCCGCAATATGTGCCCAAGAGGTGCTATATAAAGGGGAAAAAAGCAGGAGGCCTAAGATGGACCCCAAATGTCATGTCACCAAGGTTAGAGGTAGTTTTGTTGTGCAAGACACAGTGAGAACAACTGCTTAGGTATGATGTCAACCATGCAAGGACATTCCCAGTAATCCCAAAAGGATTCTCCAACCTATCAAGTAGAATACGGTGATCCACAGTATCAAATGCAACTGTGCTGTAGTAATAATAATAATATTTATATTATAATATCCAAGTGGCCTCTGTGTGTGTGCTTGCATGTCTGTGTATGGCTTCTATCATGCAAAAACCGAGGAGAGCTGGCATTTGCCTTTTGGTATGTTTATGTATTTTGTGTCAAGGATGAATGCTGCGAAAACAAAGTTTATAGGACAAATATTTTTGGAGAAATTAGACATTTTATCTAACCAATAAACGTTGAATGTTGTGCTGCAGTGCACCATGGGAGGTCAGGTTTTCGGGTTTTAAATGTTGTTATTGTGGGTCATGTTTGTTTAATAGTGTTGTTTTTGTCATTGTTTGTTTAAGTGTCATGTAGCCGTTACCATGAGCGAAATGTGAAGTGTTTTTAATGTCTTCCACCACCGTCTGTCAGTGTTAAATTAAAAGCACCTGCGTGCGGCAGAATGCAGAAAAAACAGCTGTGCGTGTGTGTGCAATTTTAACCATGTACAAACTGGGACGAGCTGACGTTTGCTGTTTGGGTCAAGTATGAATGGCGCCAAAACGGAACATTGATAGTACTAACATTTTTAGATAAGCTACATATATTAGCTAACAGCACTGAACAGTGGACACTGATATTTACATTCTGCACTCACGCTGATCCAGCAGGGGGCGGTAAATCATCTGCATATATATTAAAAGTGTGAGTTTGTGTGTGTGTGATTTTTCTCTAGTAAGTTCATTGTAAGTACATAATATAATTGAAAATATGTGGGTGACACAAGAAGGTGAAGACACTTATTTCCATTGTGGTCCATTTAAAAATCAAATGACAAAATAGAAGTAAAAATAAAATAATCATATTGATGATGATAATAATAATCGTGTGTACAAGAATCTAAATTTATAAATACATTAAGACTTTAAATTAGCATTAAGAAATTATATAATTAACAGGAAATAAATAAGGGGTTGAGTTGTCCTTCTAAAAACGAGGTCTCAGGTTTGAAAAATATTCTGGAGTCACACATCATTCCAACTTGTTATAGAAACTTTGCATAATTTATTACCACACTTGGAAAATGTCAGTTACCTGTTTCATAAACACGACCCAATCTGGAGCCCGTGGATACCCATGAGCAACACGCGAGTAACAATAATAATGCTACATTACAATTTTAGAAAAAGACAAAGACAAAAACAACATGATGAAGCAAAACACGACAGAAAAGATAAAACCAACTAACAATGAACATAAATAAATATAGAAATAAATAATAAGGGTTTCCTGTGAACACCCAGTGACTCTCACATCTCCACTTCATCCCTGTATCCTGTGAAAACACGTTCTTTATATTTTGAATGTTTGGATGCTGCTTTAACGCCTCGCCCACACTGTTCCACAGTCTCTCACTCCACAAAACAAAATGCTTTTCTTGTTTGCACAGATTTGATGATCCCTGAACAATTTCGCTGTTTTTAGGTAAAAGGTTATTTTTTGCTTTGTAGAAGATCTCTGCTGTTTGGAATTTTACTATCTGTTAATTTTAATATTCTCGTCTTTAAGAAGTGCAAGTCTGGTCTTGATAGTGACATTATGAATGACCTGTATTGCCCCTTTTTTTTGAAGAATAGTTAGTGATTTTATTGAACTCATGTCGTTGTTGCCTCAGATCTGTGTGGTTTCCAACTGATTTTCTCATCTATTATTTACCCCTGAAGGATTTATTTTCATTAACCCTTTCAATCTGCACCCCATCTATCTGTATTTGGACTTGCTCATTGCTTTTGCAGTTCCCAAATAACATTTGTTTTGTTGTATTTAAGTTTAATGACCGTTTGTTTTGGTCAAACCATATTTTCAATTTTGTGATTTCTTCAGTGATTTCCTCCAGCATTTCTTTTAAATTCACACACTGTTAAGGGTTTCCAGCGTCACCTCTGCGTGTCAGCAGAGGAACAATAGCTGTAGAAACGTGCATACACCAGGCAGGATTTTTGTGTGACACAGTGCACAGTTCCACACGTTAGCGTGGAGACGGATGTCACATTTTTGTGCGTAAGCAGCCTTTGTACATGAGACCCCTGGTGTTTATTCATGGTCCAGATCTCTGTCTGACCTTGGCCGTGGCTGGGAACACAGTGGGACAAAAATGGTTCTCTTTCCTGACTGCAGCGGTTTGCTGGAGCTCTGAGTGCTGTTGCAGAAGGCAGGAAATGATCTGCGTGATGGCCAGCTGAAGATCAGCTGTTTATGCGGGTTGATACCTGATCAACAACCTGTCCTCTGCTGTTTGACATCTCCTTATTAGATCAGTCTTTACTTTATGTCCTGTGTTCTTGTTTTTTTTTTGTTTTTTTTCGTGCTGCTGCATGGTTTTTGGTTTCTCTCTGCACTCTGTCGCCCCCTGCAGGATGAGGTGGTGGTCTCGGGCTTCACGGTGGGAAAGTCTCCCACTGTTCTTAAAGACAAGCTGCACTCGTGGAACCTGCTGCTGTCTGGAGACGACGCCTGTGTCTATGTGAGTGTTTTAGTTTTGCAGATAAGAAGAAGAGATGCTGTTATCATTATACATACAATGCCTTAGGCTCAATCCAACCACTAGGGGCAGTGAGCAACCACGACCCAGTGCCTCAGGACCACCTTCAGAGGCAGAGAAAGGAGCAGACCCTAAACAGTGATTATTTAATGAAGAAAACAATTGAGAAATGAATGTTTTATTTCAAGCGCCCTGTTCCATAGAAAGAATAAAAGCCCAGAGCGGTCCACGAAAGTGAATGTTGGCTGATTGGGAGGTGTTTTATGTAAGTCCCTTCGGCTGCTCCCTTGTTTGCACTCGGGGTCGCCACAGCAAATCCAAGGTGGATCTGCATGTTGAATTGGCACAGGTTTTACAACAGATGCCCTTCCTGACGCAACTCCACATTGCATGGAGAAATGTGGCAGGGGTGGGATTTGAACTGAAACCAAGTGCACTAACCACTTGGCCAGATTGGGAGGTGTTTTATAAAGATAAATATTTCAGTGTTCTTCCCGCTGATGCTTCCTTCTGTCTGTCTGTTCCCGTCCATAGGCTTAGCTAGCTAACACTTTCCCACATTTGCTTCATAATAAAATTGCTTTTATTGTGAAACTGACAGGTAGTTTATTGTGAAAGGTCAGTGCACAAAGGTCCAGTAAAATTTCCTGGACCTTTGTGGGATTTATTACAGTATTTATAGGTTCTGGGTTTTTTTTGGGGGGGGGGGTCACCCTGTGTATATATATAATTATATTTGGGAAAGTTACGTGATGCGAGACACGTTATTTTTACCAGTGATAACACGTTGCTGTGTGGTGCTGGATGTTGATACAGCTGTTGAAGCTGTGGTCGAACCCTCCTCGCTTCATCAAAAACACAAAATGGCGACATGTGAAAAAAAAAATCACAGTAATAATGGCACTAAATGAGTCAAATGTACATGTTTGTTGTCTTGCTGACTTTAGGTGTTTTTCTGTCAAATTTATACTTTAAAGTGGCACATGGCGTTAGCTAGCTCGCTAGCTACCAGTCAGCTAGTTCACTGTGTCCACATACATGAGACAACGATGTTATTTTAACACAAGTTTAGACTCAAAATCTTCGTTTGTTAAAGTGTGCTTCCCACCAATGGGATAAGTAACGTTAAACGGTGCTTTCAAGCAGACTACAGACAAAGTCACGAAAACACTTACCATCTGTTGCTTCCAACAAAGCTGTGGCTGTGTCGTGGTCTGTCGGTGTCCGTAAACGGCGTTCCTGCATTTGAACCGTTTCCAGCCCTTACAGTCTGACCTACTCCGGCTGCTGTGACTATTTAAATATGGCTGGTTTGAGTCTTGTCTCGGACGGCGCTCTCATGACTCATCCAGTGACGACATTCTCTGACCAATCAGTGGCCGGCAGCCTGTTGACGTCACATTTTAGTATCGGCTCAGCTTGCTTGGAACCGCTCCTGAGCAGGTATCAAAAAAAGTACCAGGTACTAACTGTAATGGAAAAGCAAAAAAACCTGAGTCAAGTCGAGCCGAGTAGTGCCGATTAGTGCTACTTTTGTGTAGTAGACAGTGGTGGGCACAGATAACCAAAAAATTAACTTCGATAACAGATAATCAGATAACTGAAAAGTTATCTTCAATAAAGCTAAAACGATAAACCACCCAAAAATGTATCGGCAGTTACAGATAACCGATAGATTACAGTATTGTCTCCGGTACACTTACAACTATTAACAAGCTGATTTTGAGTTTTAACACCACAATCACTTCTGGTAGCATCAAAAGCTACAACAGACCCAAACAATGAGTCAGCACTTCTGTCCTTGAGTGCCCTGCCCCCTGCTGGAAGCTCCAGTTTGCTACATGGCTTCCAGCACAGAAGCAACTGAGAGGAGCCACGAAGCTAAACTCTCTACTCAGTCACTGCGCTGCCGTCAGGCGGAGGAGTTGGAAAATAAAGCTGTGCTGAGTTATGGTTTGGTGTATAAATAAAATGAATACTGATAGAATCACTCCATTAATGTCAATTATGTCATTTGTTAAGATATAACATATATCTTTAAATGTTGAATAATGCACTAATTCTGAAGTTTTGTAACAAACATGAGTACACGCGGCCAAGATGAGTTTCCTCCGCAGGGTGGCTGGGCGCTCCCTTAGAGATAGGGTGAGGAGCTCGGTCACTTGGGAGGAGCTCGGAGTCGAGCCGCTGCTCCTCCACGTCAAAAGGAGCCAGTTGAGGTGGCTTGGGCATCTTTTTCAGATGCCCCCTGGGCACCTCGCTGGAGAGGTGTTCCAGGCACGTCCCATCGGGAGGAGACCCCGGGGAAGACCCAGGACACACTGGAGGGACTACATCTCTCGGCTGGCTTGGGAACGCCTTGGGGTTCCCCCGGAGGAGCTGGGGGAGGTGTGTGTGGATCGGGAGATCTGGGCGGCTTTGCTTGAGCTGCTGCCCCCGCGACCCGACTCTGGATAAAGCGGAAGAAAATGGATGGATGGATGGATGGAACAAACACAGACAGATGGCATTCTGGGTAAAATGTGCCTCTGCTCACACTGATTGGTTGATTCATTCTATGTAAACCAGCACATTAATGTGAGGTGTGTCGTGTGCTGGTGTTTACAGATAAATGTGTTTTTGTAATATTATTGTGTAAAAAAAAAAAAAAAAAAGCCAAGTTGTAATTAGATAACCGTCTGATATAACCGGTGTCAAAATAAATAGAACGAGTGCGAGTTTTGGCTCATTTTCAGCTGACTTTTCATTTGTGCAAGAATTTTTTGGATCGCGCTGAGTTTCAGGTTAATCACGCGTCATGCATTGTTTAGTATACATGGAGTAACGAGCTGCGTTTAACATCTCACGACCACCTCTCACACTGTGCATGTGCAAACACTGCACACCTGTCTTGTAATTTATTTATTTATTTATTTTAACTTTGATGTCTCCCATCGAGAGTTTTTGTAAATTAAGTTTGGGAAAAAAAGCTTCTGTTTACGTTTTGCTTCTGGAAACACAAGTCCGACGTGTGATTTTTGAACGTACAATGTGTGTGAGAACATAAATCGTGCGCTCTGAACTTTTACACCGTGTGGTTCTGTGGTACAGTTTGAGCTGGAACCAAGTACAGTGATTTAAAATATCAGCCCAGCTTCAGTCTGAATACTGCCATGAACACTACTGGCCAGTAGATGACAGTAGAGACCCTAGAGCCAAAATTCCAGATAATCTGTGTTGCTACTTGCTACGTTTAAGATGCGTGGAATTTAACAAAAGCAAACACAATAACAATGTCTATAAACCTGGAGAATATATTCACGAGAGTTTTAGGCACTAGAGTTTAATGCTGTTGTCCTGATCAGAGTGTCTCAAATGCATTTCTCATGTCGTGAACGTACTGAGATTACCCCATCAATCAATCAACATTTATTTATAAAGCGCTTTACAGCACCGACTGGTGTCCAAAGTGCTTAACATTAAAAACACAAATTTACAAAATAAAACACATATAAAATAAAATTTTAAAACAACACATAAAAAAAGAACATAAAAATAACAGAACATGTCACCTCCCCACTAAGTGTTAAAAGCCAGTTTAAATAAATAAGTCTTTAACTTAGATTTAAAAAGTGCTAGGTCAGGAATAGTACGTAACTCAAGAGGTAGCTCATTCCACAGTCTGGGGCCAGCTACCGCGAAAGCATGATCACCCCAGCGTTTATATCTTGACCTTGGAACATGTAAGTAAAGCTGGCCAGACGCCCTTAACGTCCTACTGTAGGTGCGCAAAGTTAAAATTTCAGACAAGTAGGGAGGTGCAAGGCCATAAATAGCTTTAAAAACAAACATTAAAATTTTAAAATCAATTCTAAAACGAACTGGAAGCCAGTGGAGTGAGTATAGGATGGGCGCAATATGCTCACGTCTAGAAGTGTTTGTCAAAAGACGAGCAGCAGCATTCTGCACCAACTGGAGACGCGCAAGAGACGACTGATTAATGCCCGCATAAAGTGCATTACAATAATCAAGTCTGGAGCTGATGAAAGCATGAATGGCCGTCTCAAGATCACGTCTACTGAGAAAGTGCTTTATTTTAGCCAAGAGGCGAAGTTGGAAAAAAACTAGCTTTGACAACAGAATTTATCTGTTGATCGAACCTCAAACAGCTGTCAAATATCACAGCTGGTTTTACATAGTTAGCCAAAGCACCAAAATTTGGTGTTACCACATTTGGTATGCCAGTGTGCTCAAACACCATGATCTCATGGTATGCCAGTGTGCTCAAACACCATGATCTCAGTTTTACCATCATTCAGGTAAAGGAAGTTTCGGGACAGCCACTGCTTCACATCACGAATACAATTAAATAATGATGACAAAGCATCACTCCCATTAGTCCTCACAGGCAGATAGATTTGCAGATCATCTGCATAACAATGAAAGGACAGGTTGTGCTGGGTTATAATTGACCCCAATGGCAGAATGTACAAAGAAAATAGAATCGGCCCAAGGACAGATCCCTGCGGCGCTCCACAGCACAGAGGAGCAGTTGATGAGGAAAGGTCCCCAATCATGACAGAAAAGCTCCTTTCAGCCAAATATGATCTAAACCACTCAAGTGCAGTACCATGAATGCCAATAAAATGTTCCAACCGGGAAACAAGTACTGTGTGATCCACAGTATCAAAGGCTGCTGTGAGGTCCAACAGAACCAGCACAGCAGGATTCCCTGCATCCACCGACAGAGTAATATCATTATGAACTTTTAAAAGTGCTGACTCAGTGCTGTGTCGCGATCTAAACCCAGACTGGAATTTTTCAAGGATGAGATTGTCTTCTAAAAATGATTGTAACTGTAAAAAGACAACCTTTTCTAAAACCTTAGATAGAAATGGCAGATGAGAGACAGGTCTAAAATTAGATAAAACTGATGAGTCCAGGTGAGGTTTTTTAAGAAGAGGTCGAACCACAGCATGTTTAAAAGCAGCTGGAACAGACTCATACCCATAATGCACCTGGACACAGCATGTCCACACTAAAACCTTAAAAGTTATCACATTACTTTAAAACTAAAACATATCTGATATTTTCACCTCATAAAACTTCAGAAGTGACGTTAATTTAAATAACTTGTCTGAAATAAGTTTGGTTAAAATTTGAACCATAACTTAAAAATGTATGCCTCTGGATGACTTGGGTGATATTGCCCGCGTATCAGTATGGGGTTAAAAGAAATGAGCTTTTTTTTTTGTGACCAGTTCTCCTTTGCCTGCAGAGGATAGAGTGGTTTCTTCTAGAAGAAGTTCTCTGTTTGCAGAGGGTAGAACTACACATCTGTTCACCTTTGTTTACCACATTAATGGTTTGTCTCTTCTCGATTGGACTACTGCAATGTTCTATTTCCTGGTTTACACTACTACTTATGCACTAGCTTCCTGTCCCTGTGAGATCAGATTTTAAGGTTCTGCTACTAAGCTATAAAATTATTCACAGACTGGCACCTCCCTACTTTGTGTCCCTAAGGTGAATAAGAAGTCTGTGGGTCACAGAGCTCTCTCTTATCGTGCCCCTGTTCTGTGGAATGATCTCCCTGCATCAATAAAACAGATTCTGTGGAGACTTTCAAGTCCAGACTTAAGATGCACTTATTTTCCCTTTCATATGGCTAACATACTGGTACAGTTTTGTTTTACGCTTTTTACTCTTTTAATTCATTTTATTAGTAAACAGAGCGTGCCGCGGCCTCAACTTTATCTAAATTCTGGGTCTTTTAGTGAAGTTTAGGGCTAGTGGCTGGAAATCATCTTAGTATTTCTTCTGTTTTTCTTGTTGTTTAATGCTGACAAATTATACTGTATTTTTTGTCTTTCTGATGCCTGATTCTGTTTGTTCTCTGTTTGAGGTGCGGCTCCATCCAGAGATGGGAGTGGTGTCTGTTTCGGAAACCCTCCTGTCCTGTGCACCGGTAACATTTCATGTATATTCGTTTTGTGAATTGTGCTGTAATTTATGTCTGTATCATGGCCCAAGCAGAGGGTCACCACTCTGAGTCTGGTCTGCTTGAGGTTTCTTCCTCAGAGGGAGTTTTTTTTCTTACCATTGTCGCCTGTGTTCTTGCTCTGGGGGTTGCTAAGGTTAGACCTTACTTGTGTGAAGCACTTTGAGGCATCTTTGTTGTGATTTGGCGCTATATAAATGAAAATAAATTAAATTGAAAGTGAGACTTCAAATTGAATTGCTAAATGAATGGTGAGATATTTATCACGACAAAGCATTCAGGCAGTAAAACTGAAGTCACTGTGGAATTCAGATCAGCACAAAAAATAAGTAATTTTCTAAGCTTTATTTAGCTGTTTGTCATTTCCCCACATCATCATTATTATTATTATTATTATATATGAAAGCTCACTCCATAGTTTATTTATTTTTTTATTTATGTAACAATCTGATACTCCTTTGTCAGCTTGTTGCAGCACCTGAATGCTGCACAAACTCCATTTTCAGATCACTTTAACCCAAGTTTAAGTCGGTGCATCATCGATTTCTGTTTAATCTAATCACTGACAAAGCGGAATAATGCTAAGCAAGATGGTGGCTGCTGGCAACAGCTCACAGACTGCATCCGCCATCTAGTGGATTAAATAGAAATCGATGGTTAAATGTGAATGTTTTGTTAAAATCAGTAAATATTATTATTTAGTTTTCATTTTTAACTAAACATCATGTTGACACAGACACGTTCTTTGTCCGTTCCTCCTCTAACACGAGTCTTTGTGCGTCTCGTCCTCTTGTACAAATAGTCTAGGAGCTAGCAAAGATTTAATGCACATCTTGAGTACAAAAGGTTTGAGTGCTGGGATCCATTTAGCAGATCCCAAAATGGCAATTCTTAAGTAATCAAGTTGGTGCGTTTGGTAGGGGGCGCTCCTCAAACTACCTCCAAAAATCAGATTAAAGCACATTTTGAAGTACACCAGCCATTTTGGTGCCAAGTGCTTCAGATTAAACCCCTGATTACAGAAGTGCCATTCTTAAGTGCAGCATTTGGTGCAAAGTCCACTTAAGAACGACCTAAAGGTGGCGCTACTGTGACATTTAAAGCACATTTTGAGTACATCAATCAAACTTGGTAGGAATATTCCTTAGACATCACTGATCAAGAGTCTGTAGTTCTTAAGTGACGAGTTTGGTACAAAAGTCATTTAAGAACCACCTAAAGGTGGCGCTTGTGCTGTGACGTTTAACACACATGATGAGTACTTCAATGAAACCCGGGGGATTATACTTTAGACATCACTGATAAAGAATCAGTACAATGTTGATTTAAGAATGAGTTAATGGTGGTGCTTGTGTTGGCATATTCATCTTATTCAAGAGCCATCCCTTCTGTTTCAAGTCATATTGAGATGCCTAATACAATTAGTTGTAGACTTCATTAACAAAGAGAAAAAGAAAAGTTTCTTTTTTTGACTATAATTAACATGGAAAACGTGTATTCTTCCAAAATTAAAGCTTAATGGAAATGATACAATGCTCAACAGTTACAATTCAAATAAAATGTATAATGGTATTTATATTTTTCATTCACCATGCATATTTTGAATATGTGTGACCAACACTGAAATTCTTCTTGGCCACACTTCTCTAAAATACATTTATATACTGTGTCCATATAGGCCCTGTATGATATAGTAAGCCTAAGCATTGACACCACTTACAGACTGCACCCCATTTAGGTCTACCCTGTTGAAAGGGAGGAAACATTTATATAAAGATTTCGTGGCTAGTGTGGATCACCTTGGACTGGAAGACACTAACAATGCAAAATTAGGTGAAATGGGATTAAATAATAATGAAATTCTGACTGATCTGTCTGTCTGCTTTGCCAGAGGTGACAAAGAGACCTTGTGATATCTGCCCATGGCATATGGAAATTGTAAATGCCTCAAAATGAAGAAGGCAGGTCTCCTGTTTGGGCTGCTACATTGATGTGCTGCTGACCTAGAACATAGGTACACATATTCAAGAAAGGATGGCCACATTATTGTACATGTGATGAAAGAAAAAAAAATAGGACAACCTCAAATTCATTAACCAATTTGAAATTCAATATCAAATGATTAATGCTTTAGCAATAGTAATGTGGATTATGTAAAAAAAAAGGACAACATACATGTTCTTCATAGTGTCATTGTATACCACAGTGTGTCCCCACAATGTCATAATTGCTGATGAATCTGAAACCTGAGACAACATCCAATCAGTTGTGAATGTCTACTGATTGCTACAGATGCTATGGTGTACAGTTACAAAATTGATAAGGCAACCATTGATTCTAATCTTCCTCATCTGAACTACCGGTATCATCTTCATCAGAAGATGCAATATTCATGTCCTCTTCTGCCTCGTTCTCTATTTCCTCTATTTCTCCTTCCTCTGGGACAAGATTTTCTGGGAGTTGCTCTCCATGGAACCAGACTGGTTTGTACTGGCCATCAATTAACTCCCAGCCATTTTCCTCAGTAGGATGCTGCTCTAGGTGATGTTGATGTGCATGAGCCCACATATTGGCCACAAAAGATGCTTGATTCAAGTGGGCAACGACCTCACTTTCACATGGTGGGAGTCCACTGGCATCAATACCCCTTAAATTGGTGAGCAGGTTTTATCTGTGTCCCTTCGGTGCATAGGCCTGCATGAACTTTTGGTACCAACAGTTATTTAGGCTGCTGTTTTGCTTAGCTCCATACAAAGAGGCAGTGAATTTTATCAGACATTCTCTTGTTGCCTCAGGTACTTGGGTGCTCACTGCTGAGATAACTGCAAAAGCTGCCTGGCAATCTGGGCTTTTCTCCAGAAGTTTGAAGGGTCTAACCTTCCCCTTTCGTACGAAAGAGGAGGTGTAGTCTGATCCAGTGAAGGCATGAAAAGCTGGTAATGCTGCACACAGTTCTTTTCCAAGCTCCTTGTAAATTGCAGTCAAACTGATGAAGCGACGGTTGTTCTTTGCAGCAGTTCCAACATCCATCCAGAGTCTTGATTGAAATTTGCTGCAGTGGTACAACAGTATCACTGCAATGTCTGTGTCAGATGCTCTGACAACAATGTCACCATTGACACTGTCTCTGAATAATGCATGAAGGCAGATCTTTGTGTCAGCTTCTTCATGGTCATTGCGCAAGGTCTCTACAATGCTGCGACGGATGACACCATCTTCTACCTTGAAGGAGAAGCATTCTCCTGGAGTATCTAGGATGACTTCATGCTGTTTTATCATTCCTACATATGAGGAGTCCTGCCATTCATCTGCCAAGAACTTTGGAAGTTGTGTTTTGAATGACCTGGACTTTAGGGCATCATTCAGATCTCTTGGTACTCTCCGCTGTTCTGGCCCAGTGATGACAAAGGTCCTGCTGTCAGCTCCCCTTCTGTCCCTTTCAGAGTCCTTTATTGATGGTTGTGGATAGTCATCAAATACAATATGTATGGCTTTGGCTGGACTCCGGAGACACTGGGTCAGAATGCTCCTGGCTAGTCCTCCATATGTTGGGGGCAGGTTTGATGGCAAGCTGTGAAGTAAGAACTGGCCATCTATAATGAAAGCATGGACATCACCTGGACTGTCGTGGTCTTTCACTTTGTCTTCCAAGATTTCAAACAGAGAGCTCTTGTTTGTTTTGGCCATTACTTCATCAGGGGTTGCCATGGACAGAGGAACGGGAGTTAGGAGATATTGTAGTACATGCTCCATATCAAGTTTTTCTTAGTAGCAAGAACAAGGAGACGACCCATCACATCGCGTGCCCCTTTCAGTGCTGCAATTGCATTGTTCTTGGTGCGGCAATTGGTTGCACATCCATTCTCAAATGATTTCAGCTTTTCCTTTTTAAGTGGCTTTTCAAAGTTGAGGGGGTCCTCCTTGCATGACTCAATGAAATCTCTGTGCCTAGGCTCTCCTTTATTTGGTACCTCTAAGAGACTCTTTCGGATTTCTTCATTTGTACCCTTTCCAGTGCTGATGTTGTAAAGTGTCTCTGGAGCAAGATTTCTGTCAAATGGATTATTCGTCTCACAAATTTGTTCTTTGTAATGTTTAGCATTTGTTTTATCAGTGCGTTGTGTAGCCTGGAGGGAAAAGTAACCAGGATATTCTTAAGGGTATTACAGATGACAGGTTCCTGATTAATCAGGCTTCTATGTATAATTCCCCAAGGTTTCATGAAAGTACATGCTATGTGCTTCAAAATGTGTAAAAACAAGTGCCACCCTTAGGTGATCCTATAAGATATACTGATTCTTTATCAATGATGTCTAATATTAATTCCCCCAGGTTTTGTGAATGTATTTGTAACATGCATTAAAGTCACAGCATAGCGCCACCTTTAGGTGGTTCTTAAATGACTTTTGTACCAAACTCGTCACTTAAGAACTACAGACTCTTGATGTCTAAGGAATATTCCTACCAAGTTTGATTGATGTACTCAAAATGTGCTTTAAATGTCACAGTAGCGCCACCTTTAGGTCGTTCTTAAGTGGACTTTGCACGAAATGCTGCACTTAAGAATGGCGCTTCTGTAATCAGGGGTTTAATCTGAAGCACTTGGCACCAAAATGGCTGGTGTACTTCAAAATGTGCTTTAATCTGATTTTTGGAGGTAGTTTGAGGAGCGCCCCCTACCAAACGCACCAACTTGATTACTTAAGAATTGCCATTTTGGGATCTGCTAAATGGATCCCAGCACTCAAACCTTTTGTACTCAAGATGTGCATTAAATCTCTGTTAGCTCCATCATTAAAATATGTGACAAACTGGCTGTCGTCAAGTTGATTTTTATTGTTTAAAATTATTTCTTGCTGCTGAACAAACACATCTGTGCCATGTCTCATGTCTCTGCAGGTCTCCCATCTCCAGGCTCCGGCGTCCAGCAAGAGGAGCGTGGCGCTCACTGCTGAGGTCAGAGTTATGATTGGCTGGACACGGTCTGTTGGGCGTTTCTGTTGGTGTATGAATGACCTAGTATCACGTTTTACTGGACTTGAGTGTCTCATGAGGACAAAATCACAAACAGCTGGTCTATTATTATTATTTTTATTATTATTATTAATGTTTTGGGATTTTTTTCTTCCTCTGTGTAAAATATATTTAGCTGTCTTGTAATTGCTTACGTATATGTAATTCACACAAGATCAACATTTATTTTTGTCCAGTGTTCCTTGAATAATTTATGGTCTTGAGAAGGAAAGAATCTGTGCACCTGTTTAATGTGGACCACAAACAGCAGGTCCATAAGAGCCTTGGTTTGAGTTTATTTAGAGTTCGTGTTATAGTAACTGAGCCCCTGCAGCTCCTCCCTTTTTCTCCTCACGTCATCTGAGGTGGATCTGCATGTTGATTTGGCACAAATTTTGCGCTGGATATCCTTCCTGTCATAACTCCACATTATGGGCAGGTGGGGGTTTGAACCCGGAACCTTCCACTCTGAAAACAAGCACAATGGCCATCGTGTATGTTGGTTTGAAAGATTTTTTTTTTTTTTTTTTTTTTCTTTTATGTTTTCTGTCTCTTTTAGTTTTCATGCAATAAATGTTGTCAAATAGTTTATTTAGTGAAATCTATGTGAAATTTATCTGTCCTCAGGTTTCCAGGATGGCCAAGGCTCCAAAGTACACATATGTCGGCTTGGGCAACCTGAAGCCTGGCACTGTCGTCAATGTCTACGGTGTGGTCATCTTCTTTAAACCGCCCTTCAAGAGCCGTGGCACAGGTCAGACTGAAGACGTCCAGCACTCTGTGTCTCTTTAGTTCTTAGTTTGACTTCTTCCTATTTCTCCAATCTGAAGATTTACTGACAGTATTTATCAACATGTAGGCAGCTTTAATCTAGAGTTAAACTGGACACAGCTGAAGGTCAGGGGTCATACACAGGTACAGAACCACCCTAGATCCTGCGTGGCAACCACTCACACAGAAGACCACCTCATCTCCCCCTCTTCAAAGTCACTATCTGCTCAATGCGGTTGTGTCCTAGACCTTTTCCAACTTTGGGGTTCCTCAACACTGAGGCACCTGTGTGCTGGATCATGTCCAGCGAGACACACCACATGGACCCAAGGATCCTCCACAGAGACCTGGTACCAGACATCCAGTCATCACCATAGGTCACTGGTACCACTGGCCAGATCACGAGCCAGAATCCATTAAGACAGGAGGCACCAGGACCCTAAAGACTTAGACCTTCAATTTTCTACGAAGATACAGTTGTATGTAAAATTTTGGCCCCCATGATGATTTTCATGATTTTCCTTTATAAATCATTGGTTGTTTGGTTCACCAATTTCAGTTATATATGTTATATAGCAGACAAACACACTATTTGAGAAGAGAAACAAAGTTTCTCAGATTTACAGAAAGTGTGAAATAATTCTTAAAACAAAATTAGTCAGGTGCATAAATTTGGGCACCACAACAGAAAAAAATATATCAATATTTAGTAGAGCCTCCGTTTCCAGAAATAACAGCCTCTAAACACTTCCTATAGCTTCCAGTGAGAGTCTGGATTCTGGTTTAAGGTATTTTGGACCATTCTTCTTTACAAAACATCTCAGGTTTGTTGGTTTCCGAGCATGGACAGCCCACTTAAAATCACACCACAGATTTTCAATAATATTCAGGTCTGGGGACTGAGATGGTCATTCCAGAACATTGTACTTGTTCCGCTGCATGAATGCCTTAGTAGATTTTGAGCAGTGTTTAGGGTCGTTGTCTTGTTGAAAGATTCAGCTCCTGCGCAACTTCAACTTTGTCACTGATTCATGAACATTGTTCTCAAGAAACTGCTGATATTGACTGGAATCTATGTGACCCTCATCTTTAACAAGATTCCCAGTACTTGCGCTGGCCACACAGCCCCACAGCATGATGGAACCACCTCCAAATTTTAGCGTTTTAGTGTTTTTCTTGGCCTGCCACTTCGGGCCTTAACTAGTACTGTGCCTGTGGTCTTCCATTTCCTCACTATGTTCCTCACAGTGGAAACTGACAGCTGAAATCTCTGAGATAGCTTTTTGTATCCTTCCCCTAAACCATGAGGTTGAACATTCTTTATTTTCAGGTCATTTGAGAGTTGTTTAGAGGTTCCCATGTTGCCACTCAGTAGAAGAGATGCAAAGAGGGGAAACATTTGCAAATGGCCGCCTTTCTCATACCCTTTCTCATGATTGGATTCACCAGTGTAAGGAGGTTAAGGGTCAATGAGCTTACCAAACCAATTTTGTGTTACAGTAATTAGTGCTAAATATATTCAAATCAATAAAAAGACAAGGGTGTCCAATTTTATGCACCCGCCTAATTTTGTTTAAATAATTATTGCACACGTTTTGTAAATGCTCGAAGCTTCATTTCACTTCTCAAATATCAGTGTGTTTGTCTGCTATATGATATATTTAACTGAAATTTTTGATCCAGACAACCAAAGGAAAATCATGGAAATTATCAGGGGTGCCCAAACCTTTACACACCAGAGAGACATGAACATCCTTGCTGAGATCAGTGAGTGGATCAGTAAAGGTCCGGTGACACGTAGCATGACTTGAGTCACGCACTAGCACGACCTGTGTTGTGATGATGTCACCTGCTATGATCCCAGCTGGACGCTGTTCTTTGTGCCACCGCCTGCCACGTGCTCCGTGCTTGATGCTGTGTATATAAAATAATATTTTGTGGTGGATTAATCATTTTTTCTGCAAATTGGGTGCTGAAAACGGCTCTAATCGCTTCCTGAATTACAGAGGAGCATCAGCTGCAGTCGTTTTTGCGCGCATGTGCCTAAAAGACTGCAGAAAGCATTTTGAGCTGTCTAAAAAGGTAATTTGTCATGTTTACATTGTCATGGCTTGGTAAAAGGTGTTGCGTGTTCTTTCCTTCTTGTTTGCAGCTGTTAAAGTATGTTTATAACAGATTAAACATCTTGTTATACAACCCCTGGCAAAAATTATGGAATCACCGGCCTCAGAGGATGTTCATTCAGTTGTTTAATTTTGTAGAAAAAAAGCAGATCACAGATATGACACAAAATGAAAGTCATTTCAAATGGCAACTTTCTGGCTTTAAGAAACACTATCAGAAATCAAGAAAAAAAGATTGTGGCAGTCAGTAATGGTTACTTTTTTAGACCAAGCAGAGGAAAAAAATATGGTATCACTCAATTCTGAGGAAAAAATTATGGAATCACCCTGTAAATTTTCATCCCCAAAACTAACACCTGCATCAAATCAGATTTCATCAAATTTTTTTTCTTGATTTCTTATAGTGTTTCTTAAAGCCAGAAAGTTGCCATTTGAAATGACTTTAGTCTTGTGTCATGTCTGTGATCTGCTTTTTTTCTACAAAATTAAACAACTGAATGAACATCCTCCGAGGCTGGTGAACCCCTGGCAAAAATTATGGAATCACTCAATTCTGAGGAATAAATTATGGAATCACCCTGTAAATTTTCATCCCCCAAACTAACACCTGCATCAAATCAGATCTGCTCGTTGACATTGACCCTATGCCATGACATTGACCCTATGTGTCTTTTTGCAAGGAATGTTTTCACAGTTTTTGCTCTATGGCAAGATGCATTATCATCTTGAAAAATGATTTCATCATCCCCAAACATCCTTTCAATTGTCCAAAATATCAACGTAAACTTGTGCATTTGTTGATGATGTAATGACAGCCATCTCCCCAGTGCCTTTACCTGACATGCAGCCCCATATCATCAATGACTCTGGAAATTTACATGTTCTCTTCAGGCAGTCATCTTTATAAATCTCACTGGAACGGCACCAAACAAAAGTTCCAGCATCATCACCTTGCCCAATGCAGATTCGAGATTCATCACTGAATATGACTTTCATCCAGTCATCCACAGTCCACGATTGCTTTTCCTTAGCCCATTGTAACCTTGTTTTTTTTCTGTTTAGGTGTTAATGATGGCTTTTGTTTAGCTTTTCTGTATGTAAATCCCATTTCCTTTAGGCGGTTTCTTACAGTTCGGTCACAGACGTTGACTCCAGTTTCCTCCCATTCGTTCCTCATTTGTTTTGTTGTGCATTTTTCACTTTTTGAGACTTATTGCTTTAAGTTTTCTGTCTTGACGCTTTGATGTCTTCCTTGGTCTACCAGTATGTTTGCCTTTAACAACCTTCCCATGTTGTTTGTATTTGGTCCAGAGTTTAGACACAGCTGACTGTGAACAACCAACATCTTTTGCAACATTACGTGATGATTTACTCTCTTTTAAGAGTTTGATAATCCTCTCCTTTGTTTCAATTGACATCTCTCGTGTTGGAGCCATGATTCATGTCAGTCCACTTGGTGCAACAGCTCTCCAAGGTGTGATCACTCCTTTTTAGATGCAGACTAACGAGCAGATCTGATTTGATGCAGGTTAGTTTTGGGGATGAAAATTTACAGGGTGATTCCATAATTTTTTCCTCAGAATTGAGTGATTCCATATTTTTTTTCCCTCTGCTTGGTCTAAAAAAGTAACCGTTACTGACTGCCACAATCTTTTTTCTTGATTTCTTATAGTGTTTCTTAAAGCCAGAAAGTTGCCATTTGAAATGACTTTAGTTTTGTGTCATGTCTGTGATCTGCTTTTTTTCTACAAAATTAAACAACTGAATGAACATCCTCCGAGGCCGGTGATTCCATAATTTTTGCCAGGGGTTGTAATCCTTAAGACAAGCTGCGCTCTGATGTGATCCACTGATGTCACCACTAGCTCTTTTCACTCCTTTACTCCACTTGACGAGCTGCATGTCGTGTTGGCAATTAAATCGCACCACCTAGCACAACATTTATGCATGAAGGATTTTTTTTGAACATTGCAAAATTCTCTGTGCACAATAGCACGCACCAGCGCCCCTCTCACGTTCAGTCTGCACCCGTTAAAGGCAAGTTTACTCTTCAGCACGACACAAGTTGTGCTAGTGCGTGAATCAAGTCATGCTACGTGTCACCTGGCCTTAAGCAGTTAGATTAATATGGTCGTTTCTTGTTGCTCCTCCCCTGCATGATGCACACACGGTCTTTGTTTCCTGTCTGAAGTTTACCAGTTTCACCCAAAGTGCTCAGATGTTCTTCTGAGTGTTGGAAATCCAGTAAGCGCTGCCTGTGTGTGATCATTAGACTGCATCTGAACTTTAGCTTCATATCTGTAGATCAGTCATATTTATGATGGTCTGGAATCAGTATGAATTATTTGTAGGATGTCTGATTGTCTGCACTCTAGTAGTGTTGGACTTGTGGAGTTGGTCCGTACCAGCAAGCAACAGCTCAACAAACAAATGCATCACAATATAGTCAACTTCAAACGAATGGAAAAGTTGACATAACTTACAACCCCAATTCCAATGAAGTTGGGATGTTGTGTAAAATGTAAATAAAAACAGAATCCAATGATTTTCAAATCCTCTTCAACCTATATTCAATTGAATACACCACAAAGACAAGATATTTAATGTTCAACCTGATAAACTTTATTGTTTTTGTGCAAATATTTGCTCATTTTGAAATGGATGCCTGCAACACATTTCTAAAAAGCTGGGACAGTGGTATGTTTCCCACTGTGTTACATCACCTTTCCTTCTAACAACACTCAGTAAGCGTTTGGGAACTGAGGACACTAATTGTTGGAGCTTTGTAGGTGGAATTCTTTCCCATTCTTGCTTGATGTACGACTTCAGTTGTTCAACAGTCCGGGGTCTCCGTTGTCGTATTTTGTGCTTCATAATGCGCCACACATTTTCAATGGACGACAGGTCTGGACTGCAGGCAGGCCAGTCTAGTACCCGCACTCTTTTACTACGAAGCCACACTGTTGTAACACGTGCAGAATGTGGCTTGGCATTGTCTTGCTGAAATAAGCAGGGACGTCCCTGAAAAAGACGTTGCTTGGATGGGAGCATGTGTTGCTCCAAAACCTGGATGTACCTTTCAGCATTGATGGTGCCATCACAGATGTGTAAGTTGTCCATGCCATGGGCACTAACACACCCCCATACCATCACAGATGCTGGCTTTTGAACTTTGCGCTGGTAACAGTTTGGATGGTCTTTTTCCTCTTTTGTCCAGAGGACACGACGTCCATGATTTCCAAAAACAATTTGAAATGTGGACTCATCAGACCACAGCACACTTTTCCACTTTGCATCTGTCCATTTCAAATGAGCTCGGGCCCAGAGAAGGCGACGGTGTTTCTGGATGTTGTTGATGTTTGGCTTTTACTTTGCATGGTAGAGTTTTAACTTGCACTTGTAGATGTAGTGATGAACTGTGTTAACTGACAATGGTTTTCTGAAGTGTTCCTGAGCCCACGTGGTAAGATCCTTTACACAATGATGTCAGTTTTTATTGAAGTGCCGCCTGAGGGATCAAAGGTCACGGGCATTCAATGTTGGTTTTCGGCCTTGCTGCTTACGTGTAGAAAGTTCTCCAGATTCTCTGAATCTTCTGATTATATTATGGACTGTAGATGATGGAATCTCTAAATTCCTTGCAATTGAACGTTGAGAAACATTGTTCTTAAACAGTTGGACTATTTTTTCACACAGTTGTTCACAAAGTAGTGATCCTCACCCCATCTTTTATACCCAGTCATGACACTCACCTGTTTCCAATTAACCTGTTCACTTGTGGAATGTTCCAAACAGGTGTTCTTTGAGCATTCATCAACTTTCCCAGTCTTTTGTTGTCCCTGTCCCAAATTTTTTGAAATGTGTTGCAGGCATCCATTTCAAAATGAGCAAATATTTGCACAAAAACAAAAAAGTCTATCAGTTTGAACATTAAATATCTTGTCTTTGTGGTGTTTTCAATTGAATATAGGTTGAAATCATTGCATTCTGTTTTTATTTACATTTCACACAATGTCCCAATTTCATTGGAATTGGGGTTGTACGATTGGGTTGGTAGACTTATGTTAAAGTTAAGAGCATTTTTGTATGGCTGGTCTAAAGCCACCAGCAGGCGGCCATGCTGTCTGCTTTAACAGCGATGTGTGACATCACATGGGCACAGAGGTTCAAAACTTCGCCAGTGTCGCTTTTCAGTGTAGAAGGGGCAAAGCATGTAAGTGGCAATCAACATCCCACATCGGTATCGGGTTCCAATACCAACGTAATTCACGGATCAGAATTTACTGGAGAGAAACCATGTCTGTGAAACCTCTCTCATACTGCCTTCTCTCTGCTGTTTACTGCTGAACGGGAGAGGAGGAGGGGGAGGTTTCTGAGCTGAAGGCGAGCTGTTTCTTCCACGCACCGCAGTTGAGACTTAAGCCACCGGTAATGACAAATTTCCACTCAGCACTCTTGTTCAAATGGTCTGTGCCGCTTCTGAAAATGAACTGAATTGTTAATGAAAATCAGCCGCTTCAATGTCCCGAGGCTGTGAAAGGGTTTCACAGCAGCTCAGAGGACAGCTGAGGAGAACAGCCAGAGATTCACTTTGTCTCTGCTGAATGGGGGGAAAAAACACAAAAATCCTTCAGTTATTTTACAGTTGAAAGGCTTCGTGTTTACTCAGCTGGAAAATGGCGAGAGAGAGAGGACTTTTACATCAGCACGTGTTCGCAGTGTCTAGCTTTCTGTGCCCATGCTATGTCACAGCATTTCTGCAAGCGATCTGGGGTTTTGTTTTTTTTTGTTTTTTTGTTTGTTTTTTTGATTGGTGAAAATTGTGTCAGTGGCGGCATTTATGAAATCGTCTGACAGATGAATTATGCTTAAATGCCGACTTTCGGAGGTGGATATTTCAGTTGTAAGAGCTCCTTATTTTCTTTGATACACATCAGTCGTTATTTCATAGCACAGTCTTTCTTCCCAGCTGTATTTTATCAGTGGGTTTTCTTTTTCTTTAAACACACGCGCACACACACACACCGTGGGGATGAAGTGATTTGATACTATTTGACTTTGATGCACCTAGTTAATGTAAAAACAACTTCCTTTTTATCGTGTACCCTTAAATGCCTCTGCCACCTGCTGGAAGGGTTACTGAACTGTAATAACAACAGTGGTTGAACTTACCTGTAATTGGTCGTTTGCTGAACACGTCATGTCGTCCTTGGTAGTGTGAACTACACGAGACAGAGCCAAAGTGTGAAGAGTAAAAAAGTGACCAGCTGGGCGTTTCACAGAAGGGTTGCTATGCCACCAGCTGGGCGGGGCCAAGTACTTTATGTAAATGCTGCTCAACCAAATCTTACGAATCTTTACCATTGTTTATTTATATATCGGTATCATCATTTTTTTTTGTACTCCCAAATATCAGCTACCAAAAACAAAATATCCGTATTGGTGTTTGGAAATGTTCCAGTTGATTTGCGCCCTCTGGCGTTGAGGCATAATAAAGCAGTCAGTCAGTGCAGCTTCTAAGCTTGTTAGAAAGGGTTGGAGCTCTGAAATCTATATACTATAGATATCTGATTGGTTTAATAATTGACCACATGAGGTTTGTCCCAGATTTCTGCTCCTCATTGAAGATCATTGATCAGTCCAACCAGAAGGTCTGCTGCACCATCTTCCGTAAGAAGCTCGAGGACCATCCCAAAATCTTCCAGATCGGTGACATTGTGCGCCTGCACAGAGTCAAGGTACAGAGTACAACAGTGTGGTACCACAGAATACTACATAGTACTTAGAGTACAGCACACTTCTGCTGCAGCAGTGCCCCCTGCTGCTGTCCCTGTCTTGTCATAAATGTTGCTCTCACACGAGCTTCTGTGCACAACACGCAAGGTACTGAAGCCGTTTTTATACTGTAAAGAGAAGAAAAAGGTTGTTTTGGACTGAGTGCCGTGCATGTCCTCCCTGTCTGTCCATGCTCCACGTGTTTCACCGTCTGTTTTTTTTTTTTTTTAAACAGGGTTGAAAAACCATGAAAAAAAATGTTCACTTAAAATGAAATTCAGAGTGACATAAACAAAAAATAACCTGCAACGCAGACTAACCAGCTCTGTCCTCAAGCGCAGACTAACCAGCTCGGTCTTCAAAGGCGGACTAACCAGCTCTGTCTTCAAAGGCGGACTAACCAGCTCTGTCTTCAAAGGCGGACTAACCAGCTCTGTCCTCAAGCGCGCACTAACCAGCTCTGTCCTCAAGCGCAGGCTAACCAGCTCTGTCCTCAAGCGCAGGCTAACCTGTCCTCAAAGGCGGACTAACCAGCTCTGTCCTCAAAGGCGGACTAACCAGCTCTGTCCTCAAGCGCAGGCTAACCTGTCCTCAAAGGCGGACTAACCAGCTCTGTCCTCAAAGGCGGACTAACCAGCTCTGTCCTCAAGCGCAGGCTAACCTGTCCTCAAAGGCGGACTAACCAGCTCTGTCCTCAAGCACAGGCTAACCAGCTCTGTCCTCAAGCGCAGGCTAACCTGTCCTCAAAGGCAGACTAACCAGCTCTGTCCTCAAAGGCGGACTAACCAGCTCTGTCCTCAAGCGCAGGCTAACCAGCTCTGTCCTCAAGCGCAGGCTAACCAGCTCTGTCCTCAAGCGCAGGCTAACCTGTCCTCAAAGGCGGACTAACCAGCTCTGTCTTCAAAGGCGGACTAACCAGCTCTGTCCTCAAGCGCGGACTAACCAGCTCTGTCCTCAAGCGCAGGCTAACCAGCTCTGTCCTCAAGCGCAGACTAACCTGTCCTCAAAGGCAGACTAACCAGCTCTGTCCTCAAAGGCGGACTAACCAGCTCTGTCCTCAAAGGCGGACTAACCAGCTCTGTCCTCAAGCGCAGGCTAACCAGCTCTGTCCTCAAGCGCAGGCTAACCTGTCCTCAAAGGCGGACTAACCAGCTCTGTCCTCAAGCGCAGGCTAACCAGCTCTGTCCTCAAGCGCAGGCTAACCTGTCCTCAAAGGCAGACTAACCAGCTCTGTCTTCAAACGCGAACTAACCAGCTCTGTCTTCAAACGCGAACTAACCAGCTCTGTACTCAGTCGCAGACTAACCAGCTCTGTCCTCAAATGCAGACTAACCTGTTCTGTCCTCAAATGCACACTAACCTGTCCTCAAATGCACACTAACCTGTTCTGTCCTCAAATGCACACTAACCTGTCCTCAAATGCACACTAACCTGTTCTGTCCTCAAATGCACACTAACCAGCTCTGTCCTCAAATGCAGACTAGCCTGTTCGGCGACTCTGTCACGCTGGTTAACACCTTCGGCTTCTCCGTGGTGACACTGGACGGGATGGTGGGTGGAGCCATGGAGCCCCGAACCTCCAGCGCCACCTTCCACTTCGACCAGGAGGACCGTGGCATAGTGGAAGAGCTCCGATCCTGGTCCTGCAGCCAGGCCGTGGTCCCAGTGCTTCCCTCGGTCCCTCTGTCCGCTGTCCAGCCCAAAGCCTACTTTGACCTGACCTGCCAGCTGCTGTCCACCACCCGCATTGACAACACGTGCACATTGCTGAGGGTAAGAAGCAGCCACACGTGATGAAGAGCTCTCTGGACGTGTGTCTCGCTCTCCAGGAGCCTCTTTTCACTGTAATCTGTCTGTTGCCGTGTCCTGTTTATGAATGTTTGATGCCGTTTCATATGAGCAGCTGTGTTGGGCGCATCATGCACAGAATCATGCAACAGCTTTTCTGGTGTTGGATTAACTGACAGTGACGTCTGGAGGAAACCCTGCTTCAGGATTACGACTTTACTCAGCTCTCAGGAGATGGCAGCTGAACACACAGAGCTTCTTGTTGTTTTTGTATGACTATGTTCAGGTCTGGGACGGGACCAGGTGTCCTCACACTCTGCTGAAGGTGACCACGGAACCACAGCACGTAGACACGTCCTCATCCTCCAAGGAGAGAAGGAATCTCATCGCCAGTGTCCTTGCCTATGACAATCATGTAGTGTTCGCCCAACAGCTGCAGGTCAGAGGTCACAGGCCAAGTCTTTAAATCCTTTTATCATGGAAAATGTAAAATCAAACAAACAAAAATACCCCCCCCAAACAAACAAACAAACAAACAGACAACAAAAAAACAACCCAAAACAAACACCCACAGTGATTCTTACATTTAACTGATTTCTGCATTATGTTGTTGACTGTATGGACTCAAGATGTTTGTTTTTTTTGTTTGTTTTTTCTGGTCAGCTTCATTTCATTTAATTTTCATCCATTCCTGCATTTCAGACCTGTAAGTCATTCTACAAAAAAGAAAAAAGTTGGGACAGTGTAATTTAGGGTAAGTAACAAGGTTAAAAACAAAAAGATATTTGGAACAGTTGAAGATTTGGTACAAAAGCTGTATCCAGTAAAGGCTGAGTCCCTGAGATGCAAAGATGGACAGAGGGTCTCCAGATCGTCAACAGATATGTTCATAAATTATTTAAATGTTTCAAAACAATGTTCCTCATATTCTCCCTCTGAAGTTCAGAATAACATTAAATGATTCAGGGAATCTGGAGGAGTTTCAGTATGTAAAGGGTGCAAGCCCAAACTGAAGACCGGTGACCTCTGATCATTCAGACGGCACTGCATCAGCAACAGTCATTCATCAATAGCTGATATAGCCACATGGACAAGGGATTACTTTCTAAAGCTCTACAATGCGAAGTTGCATTTACAGATGCACCTTCAAACTTTACTGTGCAGAAAGTTCCTCATGTTAACATTGTCCAGAAGCAACGCTGACTTCTCTAGAGTCTGAGGCATCTGGGTTAAACCGTCACACAGTGGACACGTGTGATGTGGTCAGACGGATCAGTGTTCCAGATCTTTTTTTTTTTTTTTTTTTTGGAAGAAATGTACACTGTGTGCGCCGGACCACTGATGAAAAGGACCATCCAGACTGTTATCGGTAATAAGTCCAAAAAGCCAGGGTCTGTCCTGGTCTTGGGTTGTGTCAGTGTCTTTGTCAAGGGTCATTTACACTCTGTGATTCAGCATTAATGCAGAAAAGGACACTGAGATTTCAGGGCAACACATTCTTCCTCCAAGACGTGTTTTCTGGGGACATCCGCATATTTTTCAACAAAATAATACAAAGCCACATTCTGTACACATTACAAAGACAGCCAGAGAAGAATAGGGCACGGCTGCTGGACTGACATGCCTGCTGTCCCCAGCAGAGACTGTGTGTGCAACAATGACGTCCCCAAACTGTTGGACACCTTAAGATGTGTTTGCAGGAAGATTGGGCCAAAATAACACCAGGCGTGTCATCGTTTGGTGTCCTCAATGTTAAAATGCCTCTTAAGTGAAGTAAGAATGAATGGCGACGTTACAGAGTGGTGAATACTTCAGCATCCAATTTTTTAAAACGTTTTTCAGGTCTGAAATTAAGAAATTAAATAAAGTTGACCAGAAACAACTTGAAATATCTTTGGTTCAAAGTGTCAGCAGTGAAGCAGAGATGTGATGGGTTGGTTTAGTTGTTTTGTTTTTTGCGACGTCCACACTGTCCCAGTGTGTTCTGGTTTGATGGACCTCAAACTGAAATTAATTTACAACATCAGTTTCATGTTTTGTCAATCTTGAGGAGATATCTGAAGGTATTTGTTGTCAGTCTCTGGGATGTTGCTGTGTTACGATGTCACATGCTGAAGTCTTTATTCCACACATACGTCTGTGTTAGACGTCTTCCGTGTCAGGAATCGTCCGTGCCATCATTTACCAGGAACCAGCAGATAAATGTCTTTTATCACGTCTGAAAGGGGACAAAGATCCCGTTGAGCTCCTCAGACTCTCCATAAATTTTCTGGGTTGTCGCAGTCCAGAATCAGGGGTCTTCAGTTGTTTCAAAACACTGCTGCCAGACTCTTGACACAAAGCAGAAGGTTTGACCACATTACTCCCATTTTGGTGTCTCTGTACTGACTTCGTGTCTCTGCGTGATCAAATTTCAAGGTCCTGCTACTGGCCTGTAAAATTGTTCATGGACTGGCACATACCGGCCCGGGCTTTGTGTCCCTAGGATCAATAAAAAGTCTGTGGGAATTAGAACCTTTTCCTATTGTGCCCCGGTCCTGTGGAATGATCTCCCTGTTCTAGTGAGGCAGTTGGACTCTGAGACTTTTTAAGTCGTGACTGAAGACGCAGTTTTCTATTTTATATGCTTAACATATTGTTTACTATGCTTTTATTCTTTTTTAACTTTTTATCATTCTTTTAATCATGCTCTTTGTTTTTTGGTTTAATTTGTTGTGGTTTTCATTGTTGAGTTGTTTCCTGTGAAGTGCCTTGAGCCGACGCTGTCGTGATTTGGCGCTCTATAAGTTCAATAAATTGAATTGAAATTGAACCCCGTTAAGAAGGTTCTTTTTGTTCACCTCAGCCTGGGCTTTGTCTCTTCTGTCTTTGATGTCTCTTCTGTCTTTGATGGATCTGTTTGTGGACAGCCTGTAAAAACAGCATTGTGGAGACGTTCATGTACACATTCATGGCGGGGCTAAAATAGCATCCTGTGACACAAACCTCAGCGTCATCACACATTATGATCCAAAATCCGACAGACTGTGGAAAAAATTTAAGAGTTTTGGGGTGAAGTGTGTCTCCTCCTGTCTGTCTCTTCTGCAAATCCAAACCTTCACTTTCGAATGAAAGATAAGAAGCTTCAGATGAAGCAGTGTTTGTTTCAGTCTCTCTTTTGGCCATCGGGATGTCTCTGCTTTTCCTAAAATGTACATCACACACAGAGAAATGCCGAGTAAGACGTTTTCCAGAAATGCACCTGCGGACTCTGAGAGCAATAATTAGCAATAAAATAGATCAGTGACCACTAATTATTACCACGTGTGCACAGACAGACAGCAGTACTTGCAGTCAGGAATGCTTTGATGTTTTTCTATTTGTGGCTTATGTTTAGATCTAAAGGATTATTTTTGGTATTATTTTCCATTCTTCTTGTAAGAAGGAAGGCATAAGTATGTTTTAGTTTGTGTAAATGGGTTTCAGTATCAAATTTAGTTATTTCTTATGTTACAAGTTCATCATTATTAGCACTTATACTTCTTTTTGGGGAGTAAAGCTGGACTTTTTGTTTTTCTAACTTTTTTTTTTTTTTTTTTGACAATATAGAGGGGTGTGGAAATCTGAATCTCAAGGACAAGCTGAGATTTTCCCACTCTGAAGTGAATGCCCCCAGCCCAGTCATACTGTGACTTGGGAATTCAAACTTTTCAGATTGAAAATCATGCAGCGGAAATGTGTGTTTAAAAAAAAAAAAAAGTCTGGACTGTACATTCTTTTTTCTGGTTTGGAGCTGGTTTGGAAACATGTATACAGTGTGTCAACAGAACACAAACATTTTAGATTAATTTCACTAATCAGCAATTTATCACAGACTCAGACCAGAAACAGCACTAAAAGATTTAAATTTTTGTCTTTGGACTCCAGGACATGAGGTCAGACAGGCTCCCGAGTGGACGCGCTGTGCTCCGCTTAGGCTGGTAGCGGTCAGTAGCACCGCAACACTAAACATTTCTGGGGAGAAACCTGAGTTCATAATGTTGGATTCTGTTGAAGTGGGCGCTATGGTCTCTACTGATCCAGGGTCCAGATCAGGGGACATGTTTGGGCACTAACAAGCCTCAGACAGAGGCAAAAAATGTATTTTACGCTTTGATAAAGTGCATTGAAATAACTGAACTCACAAACACACAGACAGACGCACGGGTGATGGTACTAACATTGATCGATTCCATGAGGAACTACGCCTCCCCCTGGAGGTGACATCTGTCCTTTACAGGTGACTTCCTGAGCTGAGCCCGGTTCCGGCGGTGCTGAT